>NC_052155.1:506792-540197 GCF_902713615.1 Scyliorhinus canicula | reverse complement strand
ACACCCCATCACCAAGGGAGGGGCTGGAAACGGGAGATCTCCATGGAAACAGCACACACCCCATCACCAAGGGAGGGGCTGGAAACGGGAGATCAGAAACAGAAACAGCACACACCCCATCACCAAGGGAGGGGCTGGAAACGGGAGATCTCCATGGAAACAGCACACACCCCATCACCAAGGGAGGGGCTGGAAACGGGAGATCTCCATGGAAACAGCACACACCCCATCACCAAGGGAGGGGCTGGAAACGGGAGATCAGAAACAGAAACAGCACACACCCCATCACCAAGGGAGGGGCTGGAAACGGGAGATCTCCATGGAGACAGATTCTTCAAATCCAATGGTCCAGTACAAAAAATATGTCACTAAGATTTCTGTAATATTAGTTTTACTAATGAATGGTGCAAAATATATTGATGAGGCAGCAATGGAAAGAACAAGAACAAAGAACAAAGAAAATTACAGCACAGGAACAGGCCCTTCGGCCCTCCCAGCCTGCGCCGATCCTGATCCTTTATCTAAACCTGTCTCCTATTTTCCAAGGTCTACTTCCCTCTGTTCCTGCCCATTCATATATCTGTCCAGATGCATCTTAAATGATGCTATCGTGCCCGCCTCTACCACCTCCGCTGGTAAAGCGTTCCAGGCACCCACCACCTTCTGCGTAAAAAACTTTCCACGCACATCTCTTTTAAACTTTCCCCCTCTCACCTTGAAATCGTGATCCCTTGTAACTGACACCCCCACTCTTGGAAAAAGCTTGTTGCTATCCACCCTGTCCATACCTCTCATAATTTTGTAGACCTCAATCAGGTCTCCCGTCAACCTCCGTCTTTCCAACGAAAACAATCCTAATCTACTCAACCTTTATTCATAGCTAGCACCCTCCATACCAGGCAACATCCTGGTGAACCTCCTCTGCACCCTCTCCAAGGCATCCACATCCTTCTGGTAATGTGGCGACCAGAACTGCACGCAGTATTCCAAATGTGGCCGAACCAAAGTCCTATACAACTGTAACATGACCTGCCAACTCTTGTACTCAATACCCCGTCCGATGAAGGCAAGCCTTCTTGACCACTCTATCGACCTGCGTTGTCACCTTCAGGGTACAATGGACCTGAACTCCCAGATCTCTCTGCACATCAATTTTCCCCAAGACCCTTCCATTGACCATATAGTCCGCTCTTGAATTTGATCTTCCAAAATGCATCACCTCGCATTTGCCTGGATTGAACTCCATCTGCCATTTCTCTGCCCAACTCTGCAATCTATCTATATTTTGTTGTATTCTCTGACAGTCCTCCTCGCTATCTGCAACTCCACCAATCTTAGTATCATCTGCAAACTTGCTAATCAGACCACCTATACCTTCCTCCAGGTTATTTATGTAGATCACAAACAACAGTGGTCCGAGCATGGATCCCTGTGGAACACCACTAGTCACCCTTCTCCATTTTGAGACACTCCCTTCCACCACTACTCTCTGTCTCCTGTTGCCCAGCCAGTTCTTTATCCATCTAGCTAGTACACCCTGAACCCCATACGACTTCACTTTTTCCATCAACCTGCCATGGGAAACCTTATCAAACGCCTTACTAAAGTCCATGTATATGACATCTACAGCCCTTCCCTCATCAATTAACTTTGTCACTTCGGCGTAAAACATCTGGAGATCTGTCTACGGTTCACGGCACCACACATTATACCAAGGAAGGAGCAGTGTACATTTACCAGAATGTTACCAGGGTTTCAACGGTAAGATTATAAAGAATACTCTCCACTTGCCTGGATGAGCGCAGCTCCAACAACACTCAAGAAGCTCGACACCATCCAGGACAAAGCAGCCCTGTTTGATTGGCTCCCCCTTCCACAAACATTCACTCCCTCCATCACCGACGCACAGTGGCAGCCGTGTGTACCATCTACAAGATGCACTGCAGCAACTCACCAAGGTGCCTTAGACAGCACCTTCCAAACCCACCACCTCTACCATCTAGAAGGACAAGGGCAGCAGATACCTGGGAACCCCACCACCTGGAGGTTCCCCTCCAAGTCACTCACCACCCTGACTGGGAAATATATCGGCCGTTCCTTCACTGTCGCTGGGCAACATCCTGGAGCTCCCTCCCTAACAGCACAGTGGGTGTACCTACAAATCAGGGACTACAGCCGTTCAAGAAGGCAGCTCACCCACCACCTTCTTAAGGACAACTCGGAATAGGCAATAAATGCTGGGCTAACCAGCGACGCCCACGTCTCTTTCGTAAATATAAAATAAATAAAGATTACATAAACTAATGTCATATTCCCTGAAAAATTTAACTTTAAACAGCAATTTGCTTGATAATTTTAGAAATTTGAAAGGAATTATGGTCTTATGGAATTGATACAGTTGATCAGAGGGAAATGCTATAAACGTTCTCTCAGGCCTGTTGTCAGGGAATCATAGATTCTGCAGTGCAGGACGAGGCCATTGAGCCCATTAAGCCTTCACTGGCTCTTGGAAAGAGCACCTACACCCTACCCCGGAACCCAGTAACCCCACCTAAACATTTTGGACACTAAGGGCAATTTATCATGGCCAATCTTCCACACCTGCACATCTTTGGACTGTGGGAGGAAACCGGAGCACCCGGAGGAAACCCACGCAGACACGGGGAGGACGTGCAGACTCCGCACAGACAGTGACCCAAGCCGGGAATCGAAGCTGGGACCCTGGCGCTGTGAGGCACAGTGCTCACCACTGTGCTACCATGTTTCCTGCCAAAATGGACAATTTCACATTTGTCTAGATTATTGTCAATTTAGCCACGCATTTAACCTGTCAATGCCCCTCTGTAACCTCTTGGTGTCCTGGGGGCCGGTTTACCTCAGTTGGCTGGATAGCCATACCGGGCTGGGGGGTGATGCAGAGCGAGGCAGCAGCATGGGTTCAATCCCCGTACCCGGCTGGGGGGGTGATGCAGAGCGAGGCAGCAGCGTGGGTTCAATCCCCGTACCCGGCTGGGGGGGTGATGCAGAGCGAGGCAGCAGCGTGGGTTCAATCCCCGTACCGGGCTGGGGGGGGTGGGGGGGGTGATGCAGAGTGAGGCAGCAGCATGGGTTCAATCCCCGTACCCGGCTGGGGGGGTGATGCAGAGCGAGGCAGCAGCGTGGGTTCAATCCCCGTACCGGGCTGGGGGGTGATGCAGAGCGAAGCAGCAGCGTGGGTTCAATCCCCGTACCGGGCTGGGGGGCTTGTTAGTGAGGCGAGCAGCGTGGGTTTTCAATTCCCCGTACCGGGCTGGGGGGTGAATTGCAGAGCGAAAGCCAGCAGCAGCGTGGGTTCAATCCCCGTACCCGGCTGGGGGGCTGGGGGGTGATGCAGAGCGAGGCAGCAGCGTGGGTTCAATCCCCGTACCGGGCTGGGGGGGCTGGGGGGGTGATGCAGAGCGAAGCAGCAGCGTGGGTTCAATCCCCGTACCGGGCTGGGGGGTGATGCAGAGCGAGGCAGCAGCGTGGGTTCAATCCCCGTACCGGGCTGGGGGGTGATGCAGAGCGAGGCAGCAGCGTGGGTTCCCTCCCCGTACCGGGCTGGGGGGGCTGGGGGGTGATGCAGAGCGAGGCAGCAGCATGGGTTCAATCCCCGCACCGGGCTGGGGGGCTGGGTGGTGATGCAGAGCGAGGCAGCAGCGTGGGTTCAATCCCCGTACCGGGCTGGGGGCTGGGGGGTGATGCAGAGCGAGGCAGCAGCGTGGGTTCAACCCCGTACCGGGCTGGGGGGCTGGTTAGTGAGGCAGCAGCGTGGGTTCAATCCCCATACCGGGCTGGGGGGTGATGCAGAGCGAGGCAGCAGCGTGGGTTCAATCCCCGTACCGGGCTGGGGGGCTGGGGGGGTGATGCAGAGCGAGGCAGCAGCGTGGGTTCAATCCCCGTACCAGGCTGGGGGGGCGATGCAGAGCGAGGCAGCAGCGTGGGTTCAATCCCCGTACCGGGCTGGGGGGCTGGGGGGGTGATGCAGAGCGAGGCAGCAGCGTGGGTTCAATCCCCGTACCGGGCTGGGGGGGCTGGTTAGTGATGCAGAGCGAGGCAGCAGCGTGGGTTCAATCCCCGTACCCGGCTGGGGGGGATGCAGAGCGAGGCAGCAGCGTGGGTTCAATCCCCGTACCGGGCTGGGGGGGCGATGCAGAGCGAGGCAGCAGCGTGGGTTCAATCCCGTACCGGGCTGGGGGGCTGGGGGGGTGATGCAGAGCGAGGCAGCAGCGTGGGTTCAATCCCCGTACCGGGCTGGGGGGGCGATGCAGAGCGAGGCAGCAGCGTGGGTTCAATCTCCGTACCGGGCTGGGGGGCTGGGGGGGTGATGCAGAGCGAGGCAGCAGCGTGGGTTCAATCCCCGTACCGGGCTGGGGGGCTGGGGGGGTGATGCAGAGCGAGGCAGCAGCGTGGGTTCAATCCCCGCACCGGGCTGGGGGGCTGGTTAGTGATGCAGAGCGAGGCAGCAGCGTGGGTTCAATCCCCGTACCCGGCTGGGGGGCTGGGGGGCGATGCAGAGCGAGGCAGCAGCGTGGGTTCAATCCCCGTACCGGGCTGGGGGGGGTGGGGGGGGTGATGCAGAGTGAGGCAGCAGCGTGGGTTCAATCCCTGTACCGGGCTGGGGGGGCGATGCAGAGCGAGGCAGCAGCGTGGGTTCAATCCCCGTACCGGGCTGGGGGGCTGGGGGGGTGATGCAGAGCGAGGCAGCAGCGTGGGTTCAATCCCTGTACCGGGGTGGGGGGCTGGGGGGTGATGCAGAGCGATGCCAGCAGCGTGGGTTCAATCCCCGTACCGGGCTGGGGGGCTGGGGGGGTGATGCAGAGCGAGGCAGCAGCGTGGGTTCAATCCCCGTACCGGGCTGGGGGGGGTGATGCAGAGTGAGGCAGCAGCGTGGGTTCAATCCCCGTACCGGGCTGGGGGGGGTGATGCAGAGCGAGGCAGCAGCGTGGGTTCAATCCCTGTACCGGGCTGGGGGGCGATGCAGAGCGAGGCAGCAGCGGGGGTTCAATCCCCGTACCGGGCTGGGGGGTGATGCAGAGCGAGGCAGCAGCGTGGGTTCAATCCCCGTACCGGGCTGGGGGGTGATGCAGAGCAAGGCAGCAGCGTGGGTTCAATCCCCGTACCGGGCTGGGCGGCTGGTTAGTGATGCAGAGCGAGGCAGCAGCGTGGGTTCATTCCCCTCAGCCCTTCAGCTCCCTCCCTTCACAATTTACACACTCACCCAGCTCCATCCCTTCACAATTTACACACTCACCCCCTCAGCTCCCTCCCTTCACAATTTACACACTCAGCCCTCAGCTCCCTCCCTTCAGTTTACACACTCACCCACCCAGCTACCTCCCTTCACAGTTTACACACTAACCCCCTCAGCTCCCTCCCTTCACAATTTACACATTCACCCCCTCAGCTCCCTCCCTTCACAATTTACACACTCACCCACCCAGCTACCTCCCTTCACAGTTTACACACTAACCCCCTCAGCTCCCTCCCTTCACAATTTACACATTCACCCCCTCAGCTCCCTCCCTTCACAATTTACACACTCAGCCCTCAGCTCCCTCCCTTCACAGTTTACACACTCACCCACCCAGCTACCTCCCTTCACAGTTTACACACTCACCCCCTCGGCTACCTCCCTTCACAATTTACACACTCAGCCCTCAGCTACCCCCCTTCACAATTTACACACTCACCCCCTCAGCCTCCTCCCTTCACAATTTACACACTCACCCCCTCAGCCTTCTCCCTTCCTTGTGACTCACCAAGTTTACACCTGGTCAATCTGTCTAATTCAATCCATTTTTATTCCATCCACCTTCTCCTCTATCTCCTCCTTCACCGCCTCCTGGGGGCAGCAGCTCTGTCCTTGGTAAAGACAGATGCAAAGTATTTACTAACACCTCTGCCATGCACCCAGTCTCCATGTGTAATTAGCCCCACTCCTTCCCACCCTTTTACTATCTATTATTTGATAGAAAGCTTTGGGATTCCATTTGACATTGGCTGGCAGTCTGCCGTCAGGAACCCTCACTGTTTCTCTGATGGCTCGTGTCGCTGTCTTTAGTTTGGTTCTCACCCGTATTCCCAGCCTGGCATTTACTGCCTTGACCTGCTTCCTCCGTGTCCCTCTTCATTCAGGGAGATCGGAAATGTTTATCCAACTTTCCCACATGTGGAAATGTTTCTCAATTATACTCAACTCAAACCATCTGCTTTTCAAAACCTGCTCCTTCAATTCAAATTTTGCTTTCAAACGTTTCCAAATGGTCGGGATAGATTGGCTCTAACATCATTGACACTTTCCTAATTCCCTCTGGGGAGCCTGTGGCCCAGTGGGGAGCCTGTGGCCCAGTGGGGTGCCTGTGGCCCAGTGGGGAGCCTGTGGCCCAACTAATAATCCAGGGACTCAGATTATCTGGGGACTGAGTTCAAACCCCACCAGGGCAGAAATCTGGAATTAACAGTCTAATGATGACCATGAAACCCTTGTCGATTGTTGTAAAAACCCATCTGGGTCACTAATGTCCTTTAGGGAAGGGAATCTGCCGTCCTTACCTGGTCTGGCCGACATGTGACTCCAGACCCACAGCAATGTGGTTGACTGTGAAATACCCTCAGGGATGGGCAATAAATGCTGACCCAGCAACGCCCACATCCCATAAATGAATAATAAATAAAATTATTATTCTTACTCAGAACTCTCCTTTGTCATTTTCCACAGTTAGCCTAAACCTTGATACAATGATCACTGTTTCCTAAATTGCCTACTGTCACTTGATGCACTTGGCCGACCTTAATCCTAAGAACCAGCTCTCGCAGTGTCTCCTTCCTCATTGGTCTGGACATTGTGCAAAGTATCCTGATCACACACTCAGAACTCTGTCACTCTCTACCCTTCCTGATCACAGTATGATTACTATCCAGGTTCACCACCAATCTGTAACTTTCTGGAAAATTTATTGTTCTCCCACGATTTGGACACACCTCAATCCTTCCAGAAATACATTTTGTCTGTGATCCCTCTGGGAAAACTTCCTTCTCTCCACCCCTCCAGTATTGCAGCCCCTCTCCTTTCTTTCCTTCCCGATTTTTCAACACACTCTATATCCAGGAATATTTAACGCCCAGTACGCCCATCTGGTTATGGCAACATCATAAACGCACACGGCGACCACAGTCTGCAGCCCACCAACTTTATCCATCATAATGTTCACATACATGTGTTAACTCATCTTCCTCTGACCCAACAGAAACCCTTGCTCTTTCCTACTCTGATGCTATCTCTCTCTCCCAATCCTGTGACCCAGGTTCTCCTTTCTGACATTACACACTTTGTCCTTGGTGGCAGAGATTGCAGGTTTGGAAGGTGCTGTCGGAGGAGCCTTGGTGAATTGCTGATGGTACCACCTCTGTCACTGTGCATCGGGGGATGAAAGGAGTGAGTGTTTCAATTCTTTCCAGGAATTTGGCCCACAGAATTAACCCCCAAATGGAGCCTGTGTTCCTCGCTGATGCTGAGGAAGGGGTTTAAATGAACAGACCTGTTGGGCTGACAGCAGCAAATGTCTTCATACTGGATCCTGGACACTGGACGGGGGTCTCGTCCTCGCCATGTTCACAATCAATCTCTCCATTGCACAACTTCTCTCTGGGAATACACAGGCCGTTTGTACAGGGGAACATTCTGGGGCCACAGGTCACTGTAACTGCAGGAAGATGCAGAAAACAATTAAACAGTAAAATCCTGCAGCTGCTGGAAATCTGAAATAAAACACAAACATTCGGCTGGAAGGGGCGGTGATGGTGCCGTGGGGTTGTTGCTGGAATAGTAACGCAATAACCCAGGGACCCGGGTTCACTTATTTTCTGCAATAGCCTACCGTGGGGAACCTTATCAAACGCCTTACTGAAATCCATATACACCACATCAACAGCTTTACCCTGATCCACCTGTTTGGTCACCTTCTCAAAAAACTCAATAAGGTTTGTGAGGCATGACCTACCCTTCACAAAACCGTGTTGACTATCGCTAATCAACTTGTTCTTTTCAAGATGATTATAAACCCTATCTCTTATAACCTTTTCCAACATTTTACCCACAACCGAAGTAAGGCTCACAGGTCTATAATTACCAGGGATGTCTCTACTCCCCTTCTTGAACAAGGGGACAACATTTGCTATCCTCCAGTCTTCCGGCACTATTCCTGTCGACAAAGACGACATAAAGATCAAGGACAAAGGCTCTGCAATCTCCTCCCTGGCTTCCCAGAGAATCCTAGGATAAATCCCATCTGGCCCAGGGGACTTATCTATTTTGACATTTTCCAAAATTGCTAACACCTCCTCCTTTTGAACCTCAATTCTATCTAGCCTGGTCGACTGAACCCGAGTGTTCTCCTCGACAACATTGTCTTTCTCCAGTGTAAACACTGACGAAAAATATCCATTTAACGCTTCCCCTATCTCCTCTGATTCCACACACAACTTTCCACTACTATCCTTGATTGGCCCTAATCTTACTCTAGTCATTCTTTTGTTCCTGATATACCTATAGAAAGCCTTAGGGTTTTCCTTGATCCTATCCGCCAACGACTTTTCGTGTCCTCTCTTCGCTCTTCTTAACTCTCTCTTTAGGTCCTTCCTGGCTAACTTGTAACTCTCAAGTGCCCTAACTGAGCCTTCATGTCTCATCCTAACATAAGCCTTCTTCTTCCTCTTGACAAGTGCTTCAACTTCCTTAGTAAACCACGGTTCCCTTGCTCGACAACTTCCTCTCTGCCTGACAGGTACATACTTATCAAGGACACGCAGTAGCTGTTCCTTGAATAAGCTCCACATTTCGATTGTACCTATCCCCTGCAGTTTCCTTCCCCATCCTATATCTTGCCGAATAGCATCATAATTGCCTTTCCCCCAGCTATAATTCTTGCCTTGCGGTATATACCTATCCCTGCCCATTGCTAAAGTAAACATAACCGAGTTGTGATCACTATCACCAAAGTGCTCACCTACATCTAAATCTAACACCTGGCCGGGTTCATTACCCAGTACCAAATCCAATGTGGCCTCGCCCCTTGTTGGCCTGTCTACATACTGTGTCAGAAAACCCTCCTGCACACACTGCACAAAGACTGACCCATCTATCGTACTCGAACTATAGTATTTCCAGTCAATATTTGGAAAGTTAAAGTCCCCCATAACAACTACCCTGTTACTCTCGCTCCTGTCGAGAATCATCTTTGCAATCCTTTCCTCTACATCTCTGGAACTATTCGGAGGTCTATAGACAACTCCCAACAGGGTGACCTCTCCTCTACTGTTCCTAACCTCGGCCCATACTACCTCAGTAGACGAGTCCTCAAGCGTCCTTTCTACCGCCGTATTACTTTCCTTGATTAACAATGCCACACCCCCCCCTCTTTTACCATCTTCTCTGTTCTTACAGAAACATCTAAATCCTGGAACCTGCAACAACCATTCCTGTCCCTGCTCTACCCATGTCTCCGAAATCGGCCAAACATCGAGATCCCAGGTACCAACCCATGCTGCAAGCTCACCCACCTTATTCCGGATGCTCCTGGCGTTGAAGTAGACACACTTCAAACCAGCGTCCTGCTTGCCGGTGCCCTCTTTCGAACTTTTAACCCTATCCCTGACCTCACTACTCTCAACATCCTGTACACTGGGACTACAATTTAGGTTCCCATCCCCCTGCTGAATTAGTTTAAACCCCCCCGAAGAGCACATGGGGAGAACGTGCAGACTCCGCACAGACAGTGACCCAGCGGGGAATCGAACCTGGGACCCTGAAGCTGTGAAGTAATTGTGCTAGCCACTATGCTACCGTGCTGCCCGTTATGGGTGACCTTAATCTGCATATTCATTGGGTGAGTCAAATTAGTCACAGTACAATAGAGGAGGAATTTCTGGAGTGTGTATGGGATGGTTTTCTGGACCGGTGTGTTGAGGAACCAACAGGGGAACAGACCATCTTGGGCTCGGTGTTGTTCGAGAAAGGATTAGTTGGCAATCTGGTTGTGAGAGATCCATAAGACCAGACAACCTAGAAGCAGGATTAGGCCACTCGGCCCATCGAGTCTGCTCCGCCATTCAATGATTGCTGATATTTTTCTCATCCCCATTCTCCTGCCTTCTCCCCATAACCCCTGATCCCCTTATTAATCAAGAACCTATCTATCTCTGACTTAAAGACACTCAGTGATTTGGCCTCCACAGCCTTCTGCGGCAAAGAGTTCCACAGATTCACCACCCTCTGGCTGAAGAAATTCCTCCTCATCTCGGTTTTAAAGGATCGTCCCTTTAGTCTGAGATTGTGTCCTCTGGTTCTAGTTTCTCCTACAAGTGGTAACAACCTCTCCACGTCTACTCAATCCAGGACTCTCAGTATCCTGTAAGTTTCAATAAGATCCCCCCTCATCCTTCTAAACTCCAACGAGTACAGACCCAGAGTCCTCAACCGTTCCTCATACGACAAGCTCTTCATTCCAGGGATCATTCTTGTGAACCTCCTTTGGACACTTTCCAAGGCCCCAGCACATCCTTCCTTAGATACGGGGCCCAAAACTGCTCACAGTACTCCAAATGGGGTCTGACCAGAGCCTTGTACAGCCTCAGAAGTACATCCCTGGTCTTGTATTCTAGCCCTCTTGACGTGACTGCTAACATTGCATTTGCCTTCCTAACTGCCGACTGAACCTGCACGTTAACCTTAAGAGAATCGTGAACAAGGACTCCCAAGTCCCTTTGTGCTTCTGCTTTCCTAAGCATCTTCCCAATTAGCAAATAGTCTATGCCTCCATTCCTCCTTCCAAAGTGCATAACCTCACACTTTTCCACATTGTATTCCATCACTGACCAGATGATGGCGCCGGAGCGAGGCGACTCTCTGCAGGCTCTCCCCAACAGATCCACTTTTAACTTTATTTATACTCGTTCTAACCTTTTAAAAATTAATTCTAAAGCTAACATTATTACTCCCTATTATGTATTCTCATGTATTTTCTTGAATTCTGTTCAATTCCCTTTTCTTCCCATGTACTGAATGATCTGTTGAGCTGCTTGCAGAAAAATACTTTTCACTGTACCTCGGTACACGTGACAATAAACAAATCCAATCCAATCCAATCCAATCTGCCACTTCATTTCCCACTCTCCCAGCCTGTCCAGATCCTTCTGCAGCCCCCTTGCTTCCTCAATATTACCTGTCCCTCTACAGATCTTTGTATCATCTGCAAACTTAGCAACAGTGCCTTCAGTACCTTCTTCCAGATCATTAATGTATATTGCGAAAAGTTGTGGTCACAGCACAGACCCCTGAGGCACACCACTAGTCACCGGCTGCCATCCTGAAAAAGACCCCTTTATCCCCACTCTCTGCCTTCTGCCAGTCAGCCAATCCTCTATCCATGCCAGGATCTTACCCTGAACACCATGGACTCTTAACTTATTTAACAGTCTCCTATACAGCACCTTGTCAAAGGCCTTCTGGAAATCTAAATAAATCACATCCACTGGTTCTCCTTTGTCTAACTTCCTTGTTACCTCCTGTTCTTGAAAATACAGAAAAATGTGTCATTTGAAACATGGAAGTCTGGCAATATCTGGTTTGAGAGGGTACAGGGAAAGATCCCACAAAAGTTTCATAGCAGCTTCAAAGAGCAGGGTTGTAAAATGCAGATTCTTGCTCACAAACAGGCTTAGCAAACACACCGGTCTCATGTGGTAAGCTAAAACAATGGCTCACACCTTCATGGAATGTAACTATCTCAGGAAGCATCTGAAAAAGCATGGATGAGAGTTTCAATTGCATTAAGTGACGAATGTTTAAAACAGGCAAGTCTTTCAAGTCATAACCAAGTTAAATTTTAGCATACAGCTAAAAGCAAAGTTTCACACCTTAATTGAAATAAACTCTCTTAGTAAACAGCTGGAAAGGATGGAAGATGCCCAGTCGAATTTGGTGTCAATTTTAAAGTGTAAAATTCTACGAACATCAAGTCAATTAAAAGAAAATTTGAGACGACCTGTCTACGAGAAACATCATTTAAGTCAAAATCAAAGGCAAAGTTATGAGCTGGGGACAATTGGAAAATTAAACGATTCGAAATCACAGAAATAAAAGTTAACTATTGAAACCAAAGCATTTTTTAATCAGATCTGAGAGGAGACGATATGCCCAAAATGAATAATTAGTTGTAGTAAGATGTTTACATCAAAGATACTTTTAAACTATCAAAGTGAAACAAGCCCATTTACAAAAGTCGTTAAAACTTAATAACTCTCAGAAAGAGAATATAAACCCAGGGAGCAGAAGCAGAACAGCAACAAAACAGCACCAGCAACAGGAGAGAAGGGGAGGAGAACTCAGAGAGAGAGAGAGAGAGCTCGGTCATGGGAAAGACAAGGCAAGCAGCCGAGTTTAAACAGCTATACATCTAAGGAAGGCTAGAATTTAAACAGGAGTCAGAGTCAGCTTAGAGATAGCTAGCAGAGCCAGCTCTCACAGCTCGGTGCATGGGAAGAACAGGACACAGCAACCGAGTTCACCAGCGAATACAACTCAAGAAGACCAGATTTTAAGAAGATCGATTGCCAAGGTGGGCCTGAAGCAGCCAGAAGCAAGATCTTTTTTCCTTTCTGTAAAGAAAGTGTTTGCAGCTTTTAAAAGAAAAAATATAATAATAAAAATAACTTAACCTGAAAAAGTGGTTATTAGCTTACTTCACTTCCTTAATAACGCAGGACCCAAGACATCAATGCTATTAAGGGGTAAGTAGGTAAAATTCTTTGGTGAAGGTATGGGTTATACTGGGGGATAACTTGAAAAGATAGTTTGACCTGAATGGCACCCACAGAAGCCTGCACTGGAGTCAGGGAGTGAGAATCCCTGTTCACCATTTAGAATATCAACCTTTTTTTGGTATAGGGGGAATTCTAAGAATAGTGGTGAGTTTTAACTTCATGGCGCCCAGCGTGGAGGCCTAGAATATTAGAAGTTTCTAGGTAAAGTGAGCCTAGAATATTAGAAGTTTCTAGGTAAAGCGAGGCTAGAATATTAGAAGTTTCTAGTTAAGCAGAGTAGGGGCTAGAATATTAGAAGTTTCTAGTTCCCAAGAAACGGTTGGAATATTAGAAGTTTCTAACCGGCACAAAGGCTAGAATATTAGAAGTTTCTAGTCTATGTGTGAGTCAGACTTTACCTGCCGAGTTTAGTCTGGAAAGTCATGTGTGATTGGCTTTTGTAAGGATATTCTGTGGATCGAGGGGACTGAAGCTCAGGTTGGGTGTGAAAATCAGTAGACTAGAAGATACTGACCCTGAGAAAAAGTCTGCAAGACATTTTGGTGATAGCACTAAAATCTTGCATCCGTTACTGGTAAAAGAGGCCAAAGAATAAATCATCCTCAGAGTACGGCAGATTGTGCGGACATTTTCTGGAAAATAGGGACGCTTAGAATCTTCAGAAACCAATAACCAATCGACCCTTAACTAAAACAGGAAGATAGTGCCTTAGTCAGCCTTGGATAGGGCCCAGAAAGGGTACTTATCCTTAATTTCAGAGTGCACCTGAAAGGGACAACCAGGAACAGAAAAAAAATCCAAAAAATGGCAATTAGGGTAATTCTCTTGCCCTGGAATACAGTCAAGAGAGTTGAAACAATGAAACAAGAGTAGAAAAGCTTAACAGAGGCAAAAAAAAACTCCTGCAGAAGTGAAACTTACCAGCATGGAGGGGTCTCAAATTTTGTTAAGAGTAACTAAAACCCTGCAGAATAGAGGTCCAAGATCTCAGTGGATAAATGTGTATTTAATAAGGATTTGTGAAACCCTGCAGAGTAAAGATCCAAGATCTGAGTGGATGAATGAGTGTGTGTATGTCTAATAAGGAATTGTGAATTTCCTTTAATGTTTGTATTTTTAAAAAATGTTGTGTTTTACTAAGCCGATTTTCACATAAATTGGAAGTTATAAATGGCAGGCAGAAATGTGATCAATATTATGGGATAGTGAATCAGGACGTTCAGAACTAAATTGGTCTCAGAATAAACAGATAAAGAGTTTGTGCTGGGCAGCAGGCAGCAGTCAGCTGCTGCAGACTTTGAAATTGCTGCGGTTGAAATTGACACTGCATGGCTCCGCAGGGTCCTAGTGCCCGCTGATCACAAACAGACACTAGCAGAGATAATGATGTTTAGAATGTTAAATACATTGAAGAAGGAGCTTTAGAGAATAAAGATATTGGACCAGAAGTTAGTTTGGAGAATTAATTGCAGTACCAGGAAATTAGTATCTGATTGCCGGAAAAGATTTAATACAAATTGATGCAGAAAAATTAAAATATTAAAACCAATTGACAATGACAGAAGGAGGCTTAACAGGCTTTAATTGTATGATGTACATCAATGATATGGAAAATAAACCAGTTCAAAAAGAAATGGTGGCAAAAGAAATCCGGAAGTCCTGGAGAGGGCACTTCTGGGTTAACCAAATTAAAATAGAAAGTACAAATTAAAGAATAGGGCCCTCTCCACTCTTGATCTGTTCATTTGATTTTTCAGATGGAAAAAATAAATAACAAACCAGTTCACAAGAAGGAAGAGAACTACGCTCCAGAGAAGAATCTTTTAGACAGGATTGGGGGGAAACTAATGATAGAATTGGCTACATATTTGAGAGAATTAAATGACAGAACCCGGAGGAAAACGTTACGGGTTAGAAACAAATCAAAATATCAAATTATAACTGGACAGTGAAACCTCCGGTCAGACATCTCTAACTGGACATTAGCTGATGGATGATCTGTGGTTTCCACAGGGTATGTACTACACGGTGGAGTTATTAAGGGTCTCGGCAGACAGCAGCGACTGACGAGGAACCCCAACATGATAAATGACAATCATTTAAGAATTTTTGTAGCTTGATACCACGGCGGGAAAATTGTTACCAATGCGGCAAAACAATATTGCATTGAAGAGCTGTAATTGTTATTTAAAAAAAAAAAATTCATGTAAATTGATAGGGACTGCTATATATATATATATATATATATATATATGATAAGGGGGGTAGGTGTGCCGTTAAAGAACTTGATCCGCATTTCTAAACTGTGTGAATGTTTTAATAGAGGGATAGTTTAGTGTGTTTTCTTGATTTAACTACATAGAACATTACAAATAATATTGATGTTGTTTATATGCCATATTTAGTATGTAATGACTATTGGTCCCAAAGCCAAGAAGGGATGTTTCGATATTGTAATTTATTACTAGTATTTAAATTGTGATAACAGGTGCAAATATGTAAAGTTGTAGCACACAGTCTATTTGTGTGGTTAGGTAATGAGTAATATGTTAAGATAAGACTTAATTTTTTTTTTTACTGTGTATTTAACAATAGGAAGAATTTATTTGGAAAAGTGACAGTTCAATGTGGGTTTACAAATGCTGTAATGGAAAATATACACTTTCATGTTTTAAGGGAAATGATGACAGATGAAAGGGATTTGAAGGAAATTTGTCAGAAAGATATTCTCTCATGTAAACCAGGGGTTGGCAGACTTACATGATTCACGACAATGTTAGACATTAATGGGGAAGTTAGGAATACAAGCAGGATCAATTGAACATTTTAAATTAATGAAACAAGGGAATCAGTGGGTGGTACATGATATCATAATTTACCATTCCAATCAGCAATGGAAAAGCAATTTGGATGACGGAAAAATGAGACACGTAACAGCCAGTGATGGACAAAAGACCTTTGTGGTTACTGATGGACTGAGTTGTGTGCTGTTTCTAAGGGACATGAGGAAGCTTCTACGGTGCTGCTATCCCAAGGAAGTAAAATGCTTTGGAGGTAGTGGAACACACGGAAAGCGATTATGTTACCTTCCTGAGCAACAACGGCTATGGTTCACGGTAATTGGACTTGAGGAAAAGAAAAGACTCTTATCGACACTGGTCTGAGATATGGATGCATTTACGTGTTGATTTTGGTACACAATTTGAAATTCCAACACATGCATACAAATGACAAAGATCGGGGATATATGTTAGTACAATTGGATGGGGGGACAATTAACCAAATTATATAGTTATGTTTCAAATGTCAAGACGGGGTGTTCTTGAAAATACAGAAAAATGTGTCATTTGAAACATGGAAGTCTGGCAATATCTGGTTTGAGAGGGTACAGGGAAAGATCCCACAAAAGTTTCATAGCAGCTTCAAAGAGCAGGGTTGTAAAATGCAGATTCTTGCTCACAAACAGGCTTAGCAAACACACCGGTCTCATGTGGTAAGCTAAAACAATGGCTCACACCTTCATGGAATGTAACTATCTCAGGAAGCATCTGAAAAAGCATGGATGAGAGTTTCAATTGCATTAAGTGACGAATGTTTAAAACAGGCAAGTCTTTCAAGTCATAACCAAGTTAAATTTTAGCATACAGCTAAAAGCAAAGTTTCACACCTTAATTGAAATAAACTCTCTTAGTAAACAGCTGGAAAGGATGGAAGATGCCCAGTCGAATTTGGTGTCAATTTTAAAGTGTAAAATTCTACGAACATCAAGTCAATTAAAAGAAAATTTGAGACGACCTGTCTACGAGAAACATCATTTAAGTCAAAATCAAAGGCAAAGTTATGAGCTGGGGACAATTGGAAAATTAAACGATTCGAAATCACAGAAATAAAAGTTAACTATTGAAACCAAAGCATTTTTTAATCAGATCTGAGAGGAGACGATATGCCCAAAATGAATAATTAGTTGTAGTAAGATGTTTACATCAAAGATACTTTTAAACTATCAAAGTGAAACAAGCCCATTTACAAAAGTCGTTAAAACTTAATAACTCTCAGAAAGAGAATATAAACCCAGGGAGCAGAAGCAGAACAGCAACAAAACAGCACCAGCAACAGGAGAGAAGGGGAGGAGAACTCAGAGAGAGAGAGAGAGAGAGCTCGGTCATGGGAAAGACAAGGCAAGCAGCCGAGTTTAAACAGCTATACATCTAAGGAAGGCTAGAATTTAAACAGGAGTCAGAGTCAGCTTAGAGATAGCTAGCAGAGCCAGCTCTCACAGCTCGGTGCATGGGAAGAACAGGACACAGCAACCGAGTTCACCAGCGAATACAACTCAAGAAGACCAGATTTTAAGAAGATCGATTGCCAAGGTGGGCCTGAAGCAGCCAGAAGCAAGATCTTTTTTCCTTTCTGTAAAGAAAGTGTTTGCAGCTTTTAAAAGAAAAAATATAATAATAAAAATAACTTAACCTGAAAAAGTGGTTATTAGCTTACTTCACTTCCTTAATAACGCAGGACCCAGGACATCAATGCTATTAAGGGGTAAGTAGGTAAAATTCTTTGGTGAAGGTATGGGTTATACCGGGGGATAACTTGAAAAGATAGTTTGACCTGAATGGCACCCACAGAAGCCTGCACTGGAGTCAGGGAGTGAGAATCCCTGTTCACCATTTAGAATATCAACCTTTTTTTGGTATAGGGGGAATTCTAAGAATAGTGGTGAGTTTTAACTTCACTCCTCAAAGAACTCTAACAGATTTGTCAGACACGACCTGCCTTTGACAAAGCCGTGCTGACTCAGTCCTATTTTACCATGCACTTACAAGTACTCCGCGATCTCATCTTTATTAATGAACTCTAAAATCTTACCGATGACCGAAGTCAGGCTCACCGGCCTATAATTTCCCGTCTTCTGCCTCCCTCCCTTCTTAAACAGGAGTGTTACATTAGCCACTTTCCAGCCCTCTGGGACCCTTCCTGCCTCCAGTGATTCCTGAAAGATCATCACTAATGCCTCCACAATTTCCTCAGCTATCTCTTTTAGGACCCTGGGGTGTAGTCCATCCGGTCCAGGTGATTTATCCACCTTCAGACCTTTCAGTTTCCCCAGAACCTTCTCCTTAGTAATGGTCACTGCACTCACCTCTGACCCCTGGCTCTCCTGGAGCTCTGGCATCCCACTGGTGTCTTCCACCGTGAAGACTGATGTAACGTAACTATTCAGTTTGTCTGCCATTTCTTTGTTTCCTATTATTATTTCTCCAGCCACGTTTTCCAGTGAACTAATGTCTATTTTTGCCTCTTTCATACCTTTTATATATTGAAAAAAACTCTTCCTATCTTCCTTTATATTACTAGCTAGCTTGCACTCATACTTCATCTTCTCCCCCTTATTGCTTTTTTAGTTGTCCTCTGCTCGCTTTTAAAGGCTTCCCAATCCTCTGGCTTCTCAGTAATCCTCGCCACTTTGTGTGCTTTTTCTTTTACTTTTATGCTGTCCTTGACTTCCCTCGTCAGCCATGGATGCCTCGTCCTCCCCTCAGCATGTTTCCTCCTCCTTGGGATGAATTTCTGTTGTGCCTCCCGAATAACCCCCAAAACTCCTGCCATTGCTGTTCCACTGTCTTCCCTGCTCGGCTCCTTTTCCAATCAACTCTGGCCAGCTCCTCCCTACTGTTTTTGTAGTTACCCTTATTTAATTGTAATACCGTTACATCTGATTGCAGCCTCTCCCTCTCAAACTGTAGGGTAAATTCTATCATATTGTGGTCACTGCTCCCTTAGGGTTCCTTCACCTTAAGTTCCCGAATCAAGTCGGCCTCATTACACATCACCAAATCCAGAATTGCCTGTTCCCTAGTCGGCTCTGTCACAAGCTGCTCCAAAAAATCATCTCTTAGACATTCCACAAATTCCTTTTCTTGGGATCCACTACCAACATGATTTTCCCAGTCCACCTGCATATTGAAGTCCCCCATGGTTATTGTGATATTGCCCTTGGGGATGAGTGACCATAATGTGGTAGAATTCTTTATCAAGGTGAATAGTGAGGCAGCTGATCCTGAGACCAGGGTCCTGAACCTCAGTAAAGGTCACTATGATGGTCTGAGGCATGAGCTGGCTATGACGGACTGGGAAACATTACTGAAAGGAAGGACAGCGGACAGGCAATGGCAGCATTCAAGGAACGGATAAGTGAACTCCAAAAGTTGTTTATTCCTCTTTGGTGCAAGAGTAGAAAGGGAACTGTGGCCAAACCATGGCTTACAGGGAAATTACAGATAGTATTAGATTCAAAGCAGAGATATACAAATTAGCAAGAAAAAGCAATAGACCTGAGGATTGGGAACAGTTGAAAATTCAGCAAAGGCAGACCAAGGGATTGATTAAGAAGGGAAAATACAATATGAGAGTTAGATAGTGGGGAACAGAAAAACTAACTGTAAACGTTTCTATGGGTATGTAAATTGAAAAAGATTGATAAAAACTAATGTCGGCCCCTGACAGTCAGAGACGGGGAATTCATAACGGAACAAAGAAATGGCTGAGGAACTAAATTCCTACTTTGTTTCTGTCTTCACAAAGGAAGACATGAATAATGTACTGGAAGTTCTGAGAAGCACAAGTTTCAGTGAGGAGCTGAAGGAAATTAGTATCAGTAAAGAAATGGTTTGGGGGACAGGCGGATAAATCTCCAAGGGCCGGATAATCTTCATCCCAGAGAACTGAAGGAAGAGGCCCTAATAATAGTAGATCCATTGGCGGTCATTTTCCAAAATTCTTTGGACTCCGGAATGGTTCCTGCTGATTGGAAGTTAGCGAATGTAACCCTGCTACAGTATTCACAAAGGGAGGTAGAGAGAAAACAGGGAACTATAGACCAGTGAGCCTAACGTCAGTAGTAGGGAAGCTGCTGGAGTCCATTATCAAGGATTTCACAGCACAGCATCTGGAAAGCAGTGGTGTAATCAAAGTCAGCGTGGATTTACGAAAGGGAAATCATGCTTGACAAATCTATTTGAATTCTTTGAAGATGTAACTAGTAGAGTTGACCAGGGAGAACCGGTCGATGTGGTTTATTTAGACTTTCAGAAGGCTTTCGACAAGGTCTCACAGAGCAGATTAATGTGTAAAGTTAACGGGTATGGGCTTGTGGGTAGTGTCTTGAGATGGACAGAAAGCTGGTTAGCAGACATGAAGCAGAGTTGGAATAAATGGGTCTCTTTCTGATTGGCAGGCAGTGACTAGTGGGGCACCGCAGGGACCTGTGCTGGGACCCCAACTGTTCACTTATATATTAATGATTTGGACGAGGGAACTAAATGTATTATCTCCAGATTTGCAAAGGATACAAAGTTGGGTGGGAGGGTGAGCTGTGAGGAGGATGCAGAGATGCTTCAGTGGGATTTGGACAGGCTGAGTGAGTGGGTACATGCATGGCAGATACAGTATAATGTGGATAAATGGGAGGTATCTGCTTCGGTAGCAAAAATAGGAAGGCAGATTATTATTGGAATATAAATTGAGAGAGGCGGATACTCAGCGAGACCTTGGTGTCCTCGTGCATCAGTCGCTGAAAGTAAGCATGCAGGTACAGCAGGCAGTAAAGAAGGCAAATGGTATGTTGGCCTTCATAGCGAGAGGATTTGAGTTTAGGGATAGAGATGTTTTACTGCGATTGTATAGGGCATTGGTGAGGCCACACCTGGAGTATTGTGGGCAGTTTTGGTGTCCGTATCTGAGGAAGGATGATGTTGCTATGGAGGGACTGCAGCAAAGGTTTACCAGGCTGATTCCTGGGATGGTGAGACTGTCATATGAGGAGAGACTAAATCATTTTGGATTATATTCATTGGAGTTTAGAAGAGTGAGAGGGGATCTCACTTTTATTTTCAGGTTTCTGGGTTTACCTTTGGATTTTAAGAATATGTAAAGAACAAGCTGTGGACTGGGCCATTGACTGCCTGAAGAATCTGCTGCAGCTGCGTGCGCGCGGCCTTCCCAGGTCTGGAGAATGGGCAGACGCTGCTTACAGAGTCTCTCGGGCCTGTAACAGTGCATCCAGCCGGCTGAATACTGTATATGATACAGGACACAACCTGCTGACAGATCAATATCCATCTTCCCCAAAACTGCACAAGGATCAATTCATCACAAATATTTATCCAAATGATCCTCATGTCCACGGATCCCTACAGTACACAAGGAGGCCATTCGGCCCATTGAGTGTGCTCTGACCCTCTGAACGGGCCCCCTACCCCGGTCCGATCCCGGTGACCCTGCGCACTCATCATGGCTAGCCCACCTAACCTGCATGTCTTTGGTCAAGACTGTCTGATTCCGCATCTGTAAAATTAAACCTGGATTGTGAAATTGACCGCAGGGGGTTCAGAGTTGAACTGTCGGAGGGTCATTCAGTCATTTGTTGCCCATCCCTAATTGCCCTTGAACTGAGTCTCTCGTTGGGCTATTTCAGAGTCACCACATTGCTGTGGGTCTGGAGTCACATGTAGGCCAGACCAGGTAAGGACGGCAGATTTCCTTCCCTAAAGGACATTAGTGAAGCAGATGGGTTTTTACGACAATTGACAATAGTTTCATGGTCATCGTTACTGAGACTGGAATAATTTAATTGAATTTAAATTCCACCAGGTGCTGGGGCGGGATTCGAACCCATGTCCCCAGCACAGTAACCTGGGCCAGTCCTGTGACATTACCACCATGCCACAGGAGGGGCTGGTTTAGCTCACTCAGCTAAATTGCTGGCTTTGAAAGCAGACCAAGCAGGCCAGCAGCACGGTTCGATTCCCATACCAGCCTCCCCGAACAGGCGCCGAAATGTGGTGACTAGGGGCTTTTCACAGTAACTTCATTGATGCGCACTCGTGACAATAAGCGATTTTCATTTCATTTCAGATAGAACAGTTTCAGCTAACCCTTGGTCAAGAGTTTTATGCAAACCGGTACTGATAATTTCCATATTTACAGCGTTTTCGATTCTCTCTCACATTTCCTGTCTTCCCAGCACATTTACCTTCCGTCTGACAGATGAGTTCATCCACTCCTGGGTTACAGTCTGATATCCCATCACAGACCTGCTCGCTCCTCAGGCACTGATTATCCGGACACTGGAATTGTCCTGAGGCACACACACAGTTATATTCGTCACTGAAATCTCCACAATCATCATGGCCATCACACCTCTGTCTGTATGGGACACAGTGTTCCATCCAACACTGGAACTCTGCCACTCCGCATCGGGACCAACATCCTGCCCAAAAACAAAGATCATTTCAGTCTTTACAGACCGATCCTTACACTCAACACTACTGAAATCCTCAAACATCATTTCCCAGCACCTTCCAAACCCACAAACACCACCGAGAGAGGCAACAGCAGCAGAAACTAGAGTTTGTATTTTGAAGCGTTTTATATGTCAAAATCCTGAAATCTCACATTGAGGGTCATTTGGTAATTTTGGTTCTGTTGGTTAGTTTGGTTATGTTGGTTAGTTTGGTTATGTTGGTTAGTTTGGTTATGTTGGTTATTTTGGTTCTGTTGGTTAGTTTGGTTATGTTGGTTAGTTTGGTTATGTTGGTTAGTTTGGTTCTGTTGGTTATTTTGATTATGTTGGTTAGTTTGGTTATGTTGGTTATTTTGATTATGTTGGTTAGTTTGGTTATGTTGGTTAGTTTGGTTCTGTTGGTTATTTTGGTTATGTTGGTTAGTTTGGTTATGTTGGTTATTTTGGTTATGTTGGTTAGTTTGGTTATGTTGGTTAGTTTGGTTCTGTTGGTTAGTTTGGTTATGTTGGTTATTTTGATTATGTTGGTTATTTTGATTATGTTGGTCAGTTTGGTTCTGTTCGTCATTTTGGTTATGTTGGTTAGTTTGGTTATGTTGGTTAGTTTGGTTATTTTGGTTCTGTTGGTTAGTTTGGTTCTGTTGGTTATTTTGGTTCTGTTGGTTAGTTTGGTTCTGTTGGTTAGTTTGGTTCTGTTGGTTATTTTGGTTATGTTGGTTAGTTTGGTTCTGTTGGTTAGTTTGGTTATGTTGGTTATTTTGATTATGTTGGTTAGTTTGGTTATGTTGGTTAGTTTGGTTCTGTTGGTTAGTTTGGTTATGTTGGTTATTTTGGTTATGTTGGTTGCTGGTTCCCCCACTTGCATCATAACCGAATGATCCTCCAACTCTAACAATAACACTGAGTTGACTAAGACACTAATGGAGGTTGTGTGGGTCAGTGGGAAGCTCCCTGTCTCTCAGGCTAGAGATAATTCACACCTCTTTAACTTGGGGTTACCCCATATCTCTGCATCTGTAAAGACTTAATTACCTGCTAATGCTCGCATTCTAACCATTGTTTTGCATCTCTGACTTTGTCTATATAGATGTTTCTGGAACATACCTCTTCATTCACCTGAGGAAGGAGCTGTGCTCCGAAAGCTAGTGATTCGAAACAAACATGTTGGACTTTAACCTGGTGTTGTAAGACTTCTTACTGTGCTCACCCCAGTCCAATGCCGGCATCTCCACATCAAAGCTAACGGACAGAGAGAGTGGGAAATATTTATACTGTGGAGTGAGAATGAAAGATGAGTCATAGCCACAGAAACCCAGGGAAACCGGGTGCTAATGGCCACAGATACCAAGGGGAAAGAGTGTTAATGGCAGTCCCCAGAGAGGACAAAAGATGTGAAAAGTCAAACAGCAGGGAAACTAACATCACAGGATGAACTGTAGATGTGGGGGGAGGGGAAGGTTCACCCTCTGATGTTAGTTTCTCTGCTGTTTGACCGTTCACATCTTTTGTCCTCTCTGGGGACTGCCATTAACACTCTTTCCCCTTGGTATCTGTGGCCATTAGCACCCGGTTTCCCTGGGTTTCTGTGGCCATTAACACTCTTTCCCCTTGGTATCTGTGGCCATTAGCACCCGGTTTCCCTGGGTTTCTGTGGCTATGACTCATCTTTCATTCTCACTCCACAGTATAAATATTTCCCACTCTCTCTGTCTGTTAGCTTTGACAAAGAGTCAGCAGACTTGAAACGTTAGCTCTTTTCTCTCCCTACAGATGCTGCCAGACTTGCTGAGATTTTCCAGCATTTTCCCTTCCAGTCCCCCCCCCCCCCCCCACCCCCCATCCCCCACATTCTCAGGGTGGGATTCTCTGACCCCCCGCCGCTCTGATGCCGGCTTCCGAATTATCCGGGGCCGCGCCGGTCTGGGGCTGTTGGCAGTGACACCCCCCCCCCCCCCCCCAGAGATTCTCTGGTCCCCGATGGGCCGAGTGGCCGTCCGTTTTCAGCTAGTTGTGGGCAGCACGGTAGCATGGTGGTTAGCATAAATGCTTCACAGCTCCAGGGTCCCAGGTTTGATTCCCGGCTGGGTCACTGTCTGTGCGGAGTCTGCACGTCCTCCCCGTGTGTGCGTGGGTTTCCTCCGGGTGCTCCGGTTTCCTCCCACAGTCCAAAGATGTGCGGGTTAGGTGGATTGGCCATGCTAAATTGCCCTTAGTGTCCAAAAAGTAAGGTTAAGGGGGGGGTTGTTGGGTTACGGGTATAGGGTGGATACGTGGGTTTGAGTAGGGTGATCATGGCTCGGCACAACATTGAGGGCCGAAGGGCCTGTTCTGTGCTGTACTGTTCTATGTTCTAGTTCCGCTGGCGTGGATTAGACTCGGTCTGTACCGGTGGGACCTGGCTCTGCGGGCGGCCTGAGGAGTCCCCGGGAGGGTCTGGCTCCCCGGGGGGGGGGGGTCTGGCTCCCCGGGGGGGGGCACGGTTGCCTGACCCGCGATCGGGGCCCAACAATCTGTGAGCGGGCCTGTGCCATGGGGTCTCTTTCCTTCCACGCCAGCCTGTGTGAAGCTCCGCCATGGCCGGCGGGGAGGAAACCCCCTGCGCATGCACAGGAAACACGCCGACGGTTCTGGGAACACGCTGGTGGTCCTGCGCATTCACCAACTCGCACCGGCCGGCAGAGGCCCTTCGGCGCCGGCCTAGCCCCCGAAGATGCGGAGGATTCCACACCTTCCGTGCGGCCCGATGCCGGAGTTGTTCACGCCACTCTTTGGCGCCGGTACAGCCCCCCCGCCGGATACCGGGCCCCCCGCCGGATACCGGGACGCCCGGCGGATACCGGGCCCCCCGCCGGATACCGGGCCCCCCGCCGGATACCGGGACGCCCGCCGGATACCGGGACGCCCGCCGGATACCGGGACGCCCGCCGGATACCGGGACGCCCGGCGGATACCGGGACGCCCGCCGGATACCGGGCCCCCCCGCCGGATACCGGGCCCCCCCGCCGGATACCGGGCCCCCCCCCGCCGGATACCAGGCCCTCCCGCCGGATACCGGGCCCCCCGCCGGATACCGGGCCCCCCCGCCGGATACCGGGCCCCCGCTGGATACCGGGCCCCCCCGCCGGATACCGGGCCCCCCCGCCGGATACCGGGCCCCCGCTGGATACCGGGCCCCCCCCGCTGGATACCGGGCCCCCGCTGGATACCGGGCCCCCCGCTGGATACCGGGCCCCCCGCCGGATACCGGGCCCCCCGCCGGATACCGGGCCCCCCCGCCGGATACCGGGCCCCCCCGCCGGATACCGGGCCCCCCCGCTGGATACCGGGGAGTCCCGCCGGATACCGGGCCCCCCGCCGGATACCGGGGAGTCCCGCCGGATACCGGGCCCCCCGCCGGATACCGGGACGCCCGCCGGATACGGGCCCCCCGCCGGATACCGGGCCCCCGCTGGATACCGGGGAGTCCCGCCGGATACCGGGCCCCCCGCCGGATACCGGGACGCCCGCCGGATACGGGCCCCCCGCCGGATACCGGCCCCCCCGCCGGATACCGGGGAGTCCCGCCGGATACCGGGCCCCCCGCCGGATACCGGGCCGCCCGCCGGATACCGGGCCCCCCGCCGGATACCGGGGAGTCCCGCCGGATACCGGGCCGCCCGCCGGATACCGGGCCCCCCGCCGGACACCGGGCCCCCCGCCGGATACCGGGCCCCCCGCCGGATACCGGGCCCCCCCGCCGGATACCGGCCCGCCCGCCGGATACCGGGGAGTCCCGCCGGATACCGGGCCCCCCGCCGGATACCGAGCCGCCCGCCGGATACCGGGGAGTCCCGCCGGATACCGGCCCGCCCGCCGGATACCGGGGAGTCCCGCCGGATACCGGGCCCCCCCGCTGGTACAGCCCACCCGCCGGATACTGGGGAGTCCCGGCCTCTGTCTGTGTTTTCACAATTTCTCCCTTTACCTGATTCATCGGAATGATCTGAGAATCCACAATCAAGCTTTCCATCACAGACTTGCTGAGCAAGAATACATCGTCCATTCCCACAGCGGAACTCATTGTCTGTGCAGGCGGGGGCTGGGCAGTCCTTCTCATCTGAGCGGTCAGTGCAATCTGGACGGCCATTACAGCGGTCAGTCTGCGTTACACACTGACCATTCGTACATTGGAAGTGTTGCGGATCACATGTTGGCACGCAGAATTCATCGGAGCCGTCTCCACAATCATCTTCATTGTCGCAGACCCACAGCTTTGGGATACAGCGGCCACTGTGACAGGGAAACTCAGAGTCCAGGCATTGGGGCGGTTCTTCGCAAGGGTCACCACTGCACACCCAATCACCATGATGACAGGTACTGTGGACAGGAGACAACAGAATAAATCACAGTGCCGCTCTTAACCATTACAGTCCCGCTCTGTAACCATTACAGTCCCGCTCTGTAACCATTAGAGTCCCGCTCTGTAACCATTACAGTCCCGCTCTGTAACCATTACAGTCCCGCTCGGTAACCACCACACTCCCGCTCTGTAACCATTACAGTCCTGCTCTGTAACCATTACAGTCCTGCTCTGTAACCATTACAGTCCCGCTCTGTAACCATTACAGTCCCGCTCTGTAACCATTACAGTCCCGCTCTGTAACCATTACAGTCCCGCTCCGTAATCACCACAGTCCCGCTCTGTAACCATTACAGTCCCGCTCTGTAACCATTACAGTCCCGCTCCGTAAACACCACAGTCCCGCTCTGTAACCATTACAGTCCCACTCTGTAACCATTACAGTCCCGCTCTGTAACCACCACAATCCCACTCTGCAACCATTACAGTCCTGCTCTGTAACCATGACAGTTCCACTCTGTAACCATGACAGTTCTGCTCTGTAACCATTGCAGTTCCACTCTGTAATCAACACAGTCCCGCTCTGTAACCGTTACAGTCCTGCACTGTAATCACCACAGTCCCACTCTGTAACCACCACAATCCCGTTCTATAACCACCACAGTCTCACTCTGTGACCATTACAGTCCCGCTCTGCAAAGAACAAATAAAGAACAAAGAAAAGTACAGCACAGGAACAGTCCCTTCGGCCCTCCAAGCCCGTGCCGACCATGCTGCCCGTCTAAACTAAAATCTTCTACACTTCCGGGGTCCGTATCCCTCTATTACCATCCTATTCATGTATTTGTCAAGATGCCCCTGAAATGTCACTATCGTCCCTGCTTCCACCACCTCCTCCGGCAGCGAGTTCCAGGCACCCACTACCCTCTGTATGAAAAACTTGCCTCGTACATCTCCTCTAAACCTTGCCCCTCGCACCTTAAACCTATGCCCCCTAGTAATTGACCCCTCTACCCTGGGGAAAAGCCTCTGTCTATCCACTCTGTCTATGCCCCTCATAATTTTGTAGACCTCTATCAGGTCGCCCCTCAACCTCCGTCATTCCAGTGAGAACAAATCGAGTTTATTCAACCGCTCCTCATAGCTAATGCCCTCCATACCAGGCAACATCCTGGTAAATCTCTTCTGCACCCTCTCTAAAGCCTCCACATCCTTCTGGTAGTGTGGTGACCAGAATTGAACGCTATACTCCAAGTGTGGCCTAACTAAGGTTCTATACAGCTGCAACATGACTTGCCAATTTTTATACTCAATGCCCCGGCCAATGAAGGCAAGCATGCCATATGCCTTTTTGACTACCTTCTCCACCTGTGTTGCCCCTTTCAGTGACCTGTGGATCTGTACACCAAGATCTCTCTGACTTTCAATACTCTTGAGGGTTCTACCATTCACTGTATATTCCCTACCTGCATTAGACCTTCCAAAATGCATTACCTCACATTTGTCCGGATTAAACTCCATCTGCCATCTCTCCGCCCAAATCTCCAAACAATCTAAATCCTGCTGTATCCTCTGACAGTCCTCATCACTATCCGCAATTCCATGAACCTTTATGTCGCCTGCAAACTTACTGCAATCAACACAGTCCCGCTCTGTAATCAACACAGTCCCGCTCTGTAATCAACACAGTCCCGCTCTGTAATCAACACAGTCCCGTTCTGTAATCAACACAGTCCCGCTCTGTAATCAACACAGTCCCGCTCTGTAATCAACACAGTCCCGCTCTGCAATCAACACAGTCCCACTCTGCAATCAACACAGTCCCACTCTGCAATCAACACAGTCCCACTCTGCAATCAACACAGTCCCACTCTGCAATCAACACAGTCCCACTCTGCAATCAACACAGTCCCACTCTGCAATCAACACAGTCCCACTCTGCAATCAACACAGTCCCACTCTGCAATCAACACAGTCCCCCTCTGCAATCAACACAGTCCCACTCTGCAATCAACACAGTCCCACTCTGCAATCAACACAGTCCCACTCTGCAATCAACACAGTCCCGCTCTGCAATCAACACAGTCCCACTCTGCAATCAACACAGTCCCACTCTGCAATCAACACAGTCCCACTCTGCAATCAACACAGTCCCACTCTGCAATCAACACAGTCCCACTCTGCAATCAACACAGTCCCACTCTGCAATCAACACAGTCCCACTCTGCAATCAACACAGTCCCGCTCTGCAATCAACACAGTCCCGCTCTGCAATCAACACAGTCCCGCTCTGCAATCAACACAGTCCCGCTCTGCAATCAACACAGTCCCGCTCTGCAATCAACACAGTCCCGCTCTGCAATCAACACAGTCCCGCTCTGTAATCAACACAGTCCCGCTCTGTAATCAACACAGTCCCGCTCTGTAATCAACACAGTCCCGCTCTGTAATCAACACAGTCCCGCTCTGTAAACAACACAGTCCCGCTCTGTAATCAACACAGTCCCGCTCTGCAATCAACACAGTCCCGCTCTGCAATCAACACAGTCCCGCTCTGTAATCAACACAGTCCCGCTCTGTAATCAACATAGTCCCAGCTCTGTGACGATTACAGTCCCGCTCGGTAACCAAGGTTATCCGCTTTGGCAGTAAAAACAAGGGGGAGACTATTATCAGAATGGCCCTAAATTAGGAGAGGGGAATGTGCAACGAGACCTGGATGTCCTCGTACACCAGTCACTGAAGGTAAGCGTGCAGGTACAGCAGGCGGTGGGCTCTGTGTTCACTATTGGTGAGATTTGGACTGTGTTCACTATTGCTTGGGGGTAGGCTATGTGTTCACTATTGGTGGGGGTGGGTGGGCTCTATGTTCACTATTGGAATGGGGTATAAAGAAAAAAGAAAATTACAGCAGAGGAACAGGCCCTTCGGCCCTCCCAGCCTGCGCCGATCCTGATCCTTTATCTAAACCTGTCTCCTATTTTCCATGGATCTACTTCCCTCTGTTGCCGCCCATTCATATACCTGTCCAGATGCTTCTTAAATGATGCTATCGTGCCCGTCTCTACCACCTCCGCTGGTAAAGCGTTCCAGGCACCCACCACCCTCTGCGTAAAAAACTTTCCCCGCACATCTCCCTTAAACTTTCCCCCTCTCACCTTGAAATCGTGACCCCTTGTAACTGACACCCCCATTCTTGGAAAAAGCTTGTTGCTATCCACCCTGTCCATACCTCTCATAATTTTGTATACCTCAATCAGGTCCCCCCTCAACCTCCGTCTTTCCAACGAAAACAATCCTAATCTACTCAACCTTTCTTCATAGCTAGCACCCTCCATACCAGGCAACATGCTGGTGAACCTCCTCTGCACCCTCTCCAAGGCATCCACATCCTTCTGGTAATGTGGCGACCAGAACTGCACGCAGTATTCCAAATGTGGCCTAACCAAAGTCCTATACAACTAGAACATAGAACATAGAACAGTACAGCACAGAACAGGCCCTTCGGCCCTCGATGTTGTGCCGAGCAATGATCACCCTACTCAAATCCACGTATCCACCCTATACCCGTAACCCAACAACCCCCCCTTAACCTTACTTTTTTAGGACACTAAGGGCAATTTACCATGGCCAATCCACCTAACCCGCACATCTTTAGACCGTGGGAGGAAACCGGAGCACCCGGAGGAAACCCACGCACACACGGGGAGGACGTGCAGACTCCGCACAAACAGTGACCCAGCCGGGAATCGAACCTGGGACCCTGGAGCTGTGAAGCATTTATGCTAACCACCATGCTACCGTGCTGCCCCTGAACTGTAAAATGACCTGCCTACTCTTGTACTCAATACCCCGTCCGATGAAGGCAAGCATGCTGTATGCCTTCTTGACCACTCTATCCACCTGCGTTGCCACCTTCAGGGTACAATGGACCTGAACTCCCAGATCTCTCTGTACATCAATTTTCCCCAGGACCCTTCCATTGACCATATAGTCCGCTCTTGAATTTGATCTTCCAAAATGCATCACCTCGCATTTGCCTGGATTGAACTCCATCTGCCATTTCTCTGCCCAACTCTCCAATCTATCTATATTTTGTTGTATTCTCTGACAGTCCTCCTCGCTATCTGCAACTCCTCCAATCTTAGTATCATCTGCAAACTTGCTAATCAGACCACCTATACCTTCCTCCAGGTCATTTATGTATATCACAAACAACAGTGGTCCGAGCACGGATCCCTGTGGAACACCACTAGTCACCCTTCTCCATTTTGAGACACTCCCTTCCACCACTACTCTCTGTCTCCTGTTGCCCAGCCAGTTCTTTATCCATCTAGCTAGTACACCCTGAACCCCATACAACTTCACTTTTGCCATCAACCTGCCATGGGAAACCTTATCAAACGCCTTACTAAAGTCCATGTATATGACATCTACAGCCCTTCCCTCATCAATTAACTTTGTCACTTCCTCAAAGAATTCTATTAGGTTTGTAAGACATGACCTTCCTTGCACAAAACCATGCAGCCTATCACTGATAAGTCTATTTTCTTCCAGATGTGAATAGATCTTATCCCTCAGTATCTTCTCCAACAGTTTGCCTACCACTGACGTCAAGCTCACAGGTCTGTTATTCCCTGGATTTTCCCTGCTACCCTTCTTAAACAAAGGGACAACATTAGCAATTCTCCAGTCCTCCGGGACCTCACCCGTGCTCAAGGATGCTGCAAAGATATCTGTTAAGGCCCCAGCTATTTCGACCCTCGCTTCCCTCAGAAACCTGGGATAGATCCCATCCGGTCCTGGGGACTTGTCCACCTTAATGTCTTTTGGAATACCCAAAACTTCCCCTTTCCCTATGACAACTTGACCGAGAGTATTTAAACATCCATCCCTAGCCTCAACATCCGTCGTGTCCCTCTCCTTTGTGAATACCGATGCTTTGTGTTCACTATTATAGGAGTGGGCTTCATGCTCACAATTGGGGGATGGGCTCTGGTTTCACTATTTCAGTGGTGAGGTCTGTATTCACTATGCATGTTATAGTCAGAGAATCATACAGCGCAGAAAAGTCCCTTCGGCCCATCGAGTCTGTGCTAGTCAAAATCAACACCTAATTATTCTAATCCCATTTCCCGGCACTTGGCCCATCGCCATGTCTGCCCTGGGATCGCAGGGACACATCTAAATATTTCTGAAATGTTATGAGGGTCTCTGCCTCCACCCCCCTTTCAGGCAGCGAGTCCCAGACTCCCCCCCACCCTCTGCGGGAAAAGGTTTTTCCTCACATCCCCTCTAAACCTCCTGCCCCCTGGTCATTGACCCCTCCCTACTGAGGAGGATGCGCTCTGTGTGCACTATTGGGGGATGGGCTCTGTGTTCACTATTGGGGAGGGGCTCTGTGTTCACTACTGGGGTGGGGCTCTGTGTTCACTATTGGAGGATGCACTGTGTGTACACTATTGGGGAGGGGCTCTGTGTTCACTATTCGGGGGTGGGCCCTATGTTCACTATTGGGAAGGCTCTGTGTTCACTATTGGGGAGGGGCTCTGTGTTCACTATTGGGGAGGGGCACTGTGTTCACTATTGGGGAAGGGCACTGTGTTCACTATTGGGGAGGGGCTCTGTGTTCATTCTTGGGAAGGGCTCTGTGTTCACCATTGGAGGAGGGGCTCTGTGTTCACTATTGGGGAGGGGCTCTGTGTTCACTATTGGGGAGGGGCTCTTTGTTCACTATTGGGAAGGGGCTCTGTGTTCACTATTGGGGAGGGGCTCTGTGTTCACTATTGGGGAGGGGCTCTTTGTTCACTATTGGGAAGGGCTCTGTGTTCAGTATTGGGGGAGGGGCTCGGTGTTCACCATTGTAGGGGGTGCGCTCTCTGCATTCACTATTGGAGGATGGACTGTGTGTTCACTATTGGGGAGGGGCTCTGTGTTCACTATTGGGGAGGGGCTCTGTGTTCACTATTGGGGAGGGGCTCTGTGTTCACTATTGGGGAGGGGCTCTGTGTTCACTATTGGGGAGGGGCTCTGTGTTCACTATTGGGGAGGGGCTCTGTGTTCACTATTGTAGGGGATGCGCTCTCTGCATTCACTATTGGGGGATGAATTGTGTGTTCACTATTGTGGAGGGGCTCTGTGTTCACTATTGGGGAGGGGCTCTGTGCGCGCTATTGGGGAGAGGCACTGTGCGCGCTATTGGGGAGGGGCACTGTGTTCACTATTGTAGGGGATGCACTCTCTGCATTCACTATTGGAGGATAGACTGTGTGTTCACTATTGGAGGATGGACTGTGTGTTCACTATTGGAGGATGGACTGTGTGTTCACTATTGGAGGATGGACTGTGTGTTCACTATTGGAGGATGGACTGTGTGTTCACTATTGGAGGATGGACTGTGTGTTCACTATTGGAGGATGCACTGTGTGTTCACTATTGGGAGGAATTCACGGTGCTCACCAGTTGTGACAGTGCTTAGTGATGACGGTTCCAACAGGAAACTCGGCTTCTCCCCAATAACAGGAACATTCCGAGGGATCAATACATCCGGAATCTGTGTGGGAATAAAATCCATACATCTGTCCACAGCAACAGCTGGAGGTGTTTGGGGGGGGGGGGGGTCAGTGGGGTGGGGATGGGGGGGGGGGGGGGTCAGTGGGGTGGGGGGGGGGGTCAGTGGGGTGGGGGTGGGGGGGTCAGTGTGGTGGAGGGGGTCATTGGGGTGGGGGTGGGGGGGTCAGTGGGGTGGGGGGGGTCAGTGGGGGGGGGGGGTCAGTGGGGTGGGGGGGTCAGTGGGGTGGGGGTCTGGGGTCAGTGGGGTGGGGGTGGGGGGTCAGTGAGGTGGGGTGGGGGGTCAGTGGGGTGGGGGTGGGGGGGGTCAGTGGGGTGGGGGGGGGGGGGGTCAGTGGGGTGGGTGGGGGGG
>NC_052155.1:479252-506292 GCF_902713615.1 Scyliorhinus canicula | reverse complement strand
CATCCTCCTCTGGGACTGGGCCATCTTGGACTGGGCCACCTCCCTCTGAGATTGGGCCACCTCCCACTGGGACTGCGACATCTCCCTCTGGGGACTGGGCCACCTCCCTCTGGGATTGGGCCACCTCCCTCTGGGACTGGGCCATCTCCCTCTGGGACTGGGCCACCTCCCTCTGGACTGGTCCTCCCTCCCTCTGGGACTGGTCCTCCTCCCTCTGGGACTGGGCCTCTCCCTCTGGACTGGGCCACCTCCCTCTGGGACTGGGCCACCTCCCTCTGTGACTGGGCCACCTTCCCATGGGACTGGGCCACCTCCCTTTGGGACTGGGCCTCTCCCTCTGGGACTGGGCCACCTCCCTCTGGACTGGGCCCTCTGGGACCTGGGCTTCTCCCTCGTGGGTCTGGGCCACCTCCCTCTGGACTTGGGCCTCCTCCCTCTGGGACTGGGCCAATCTTGGACTGGGCCACCTCCCTCTGAGAATTGGGCCACCTTCCACTGGGACTGCGACATCTCCCTCTGGGACTGGGCCATCTCCCTCTGGGACCTGGGCCACCTCCCTCTGGGACTGGGGCCACCTCCCTCTGGGACTGGGCCTCCTCCCTCTAGGGACTTGGGCCTATCCCTCTGGGACAGGGCCACCCTCCCTCTGGGACTGGGCCTCCCCCTGGTACTGGGCCTCCCTCTGGGACTGGGCCACCTCCCTCTGGGACTGGGACAGTGTCTGTATAAGTTCAGTATAACCTCCTCGTTGCTGTACTCTGTGTCCCTGTTAATACATCCCAGAATAGTCTCTGCTTCAATAACTGCTCTCTCCGCTTGTCCTTCCCCCTTCAATGATCTCTGCACAGATAGACCCAGCTCCCTCTGTTCCTGCTCCCATTAACAATTTTACTCCGTGTTTTATATTCTCTCCACGTTTCTCACAATTCACCACATTGAATTTCACCATGTCACCTCTCTGCCACTCCACCAACCTGTTCCACATCTTTTTGATGTTCCGCATCCTCCTCCTCACACTTTACAATATTTCCAAGTTTTGTGCCATCTGCAACTATGAAAGTGACCCTGCACACCAGGATCCAGATCATTCCTATCTCCGGAAAAAGCAAAGTTCCCAATACCGATTCCCATCGGGAGTTTCCCTCCAAACCTTCCTCGGGCCTGAAATTATCCACTGCCCTGACTCCCTGCTTCCTATTAGTCAGTGAATGTTGTATCCACATTGTGAGCTCCCTTTTATTCCTGGTCCTGTCTCTCAGACATTCACATCTCTATCTGTCCCCTTTCTCTCTCCCTGTTTGTCTCCAGCCAGTAAGGGGTTAATGTGGACACAGCTCTCCTTTCTCCCTCCTTTCCTTTCCCTCTCTCTCTCTCTCTCTCCATTCCCTCTATCTCTCCATTCTCTCTCTCTCCATTCCCTCTCCCTCCCTCCCTCTCCCTCCCCCTCCTGCCCTCACCCCCTCTCTCTAGGTGCCGGAATGTGGCGACTAGGGGCTTTTCACTGTAAACTTTCATTTGAAGCCTAACTTGTGACAATAAGCGATTTCATTTCAGTTTCATTTCATTTTTCACATCCCAGACACTCTCTGCTTTATTAACTGCTCTCGCTACCCTATCCTGCTGGCTTATGTAACATCCACTATTGTCTAATTATCCCCCTCTTTTCATGTTTTCATTCCCAGATCTTTCTGTGAAGGTTCGGGATATTCTATTAAATATCTCAAACATACTTTCCTCCAGATGATGGTCACACAGTGGTTAGCACTGTTGCTTCACAGCGCCAAGGTCCCGGGTTCGATTCCCGGCTTGGGTCACTGTCTGTGCGGAGTCTGCACGTCCTCCCCGTGTCTGCGTGGGTTTCCTCCGGGTGCTCCGGTTTCCTCCCACAGTCCAAAGATGTGCAGGTTAGGTGGATTGTACATGGTAAATTGCCCTTAGTGTCCAAAAAGGTTGGGTGGGTTACTAGGTTACGGGGATAGGGTGGAGGCGATGGGCCAAATGGCCTCCTTCTGCACTGTAAATTCTATGATTCTCATTTCTGAAGCCCATCCTTTCCTTCATTGACCTCACAGTGTGGTTGTGATGTCTGTTGGCTGATGTGTTATCTGTGCTGGTCTAACATCGACTGCAACTGGATGCAGTAAAACGAGAAACAGGCTTCTGACACAGGAGATGGTCCAACACTGTTTTATTGAACCTGTTGATTGCTGTACATAATCTGCTGTGGGCTGACACTCTATTAACCTAACTGATAACTTCCTACTGGCTTGACCAGACTAGCTCTCTATCACATGGTGATGATGTTCATTGGCCTGTGCACTGCGACTATCTCCCCGGCCGTGTCCTGGGAGAGAGCGAGAGCCTTAATGCCCTGTGGGCTTTATAGTGGTGGTGTCCTGTCTGGTGATTGGTTGTTCTGTGTCGTGTGTGTTCATTGGTTATCCTGTGTGTCAATCACTGCCTGTCTGCATCTCATTATGTACATGAGTGGATATTATGACATGACTTGTCGGGTATTTGTATATATGACCCTGGTCTTTCTCTCTCCTGTCAGTGTGTGTCAGGATCGGAAATGGCATTGCAGCAACAGGCCATGTACTGGAACCTGCTTTGCCACAGGAGACCCTCACTACATGACGTTTGATGGGGCGAATGTTCAGTTTCCTTGGTGACTGGACTATGTGTTAGTTGAAGAACACAGCAGACTCTTCACTGGTTACAGCTGAGAATGTGCCGTGTGGAACCAGCAGGGTCACGTGTACCAAATCCATTGTGGTGACCATTGGAAACACAATTGTTCACCTTCTGAAGGGTAAGGTAGAGCCACAGAGCAGTTGTGAAGTTGGGGAAAATGGATGATTCCGTCTTTTTCTGCTAGTCGGTTAGTGGCAGGAAGCTGGGAAAAATGACCATGTGGACGGTGTCTGAGAGTCAAACTAAATACAGGAAACTCCGAGACGGACTGTAACGAGGATAAGAGGGGAAGAGAGGGACTCAGAATAGATTCGCATTGATGGAGAAGAAAATGTTAAAGTCCTTGAGAAACATAATTAGAGACGAGAGGAATCAAAGGTGGATGATGATTCAGGACCAAAGCAAGATCTTATGAGACAGAAGGCATCGAGTTTTACAGCACAGAGAGAGGCCATTCAGCCCATCCTGTCTGTGTCAGCCATCAAGCACCTCTCCTATTTCCAGCCCTTGGCCCATAGCCTTGCCTGCTGCGGCATTTCAAATTCTGATCTAAATACTTCTTTAATGTTGTGAGGGTCTCTGCCTCCACCCCTCTTTCAGGCAGCGAGTTCCAGACTCCCACCACCCTCTGGTGAAAAGGTTTTCCCTCACATCCCCTCTAACCTCCTGCCCTGATTATTTCTTCCGATCTTCCCGATCTATATTCCTCATAGTTTTGTAAACGTCAATCAGGTCCCTCCTCAGCTCTCCCGACTCAAAAGAAAACATCCTCAGCCTTTTGTCTTGGAGCGGGTACAGGATATTCTGGAGGGGGAGGGTGAACAGCCGGTGGTCGTGGTTCACATCGGTACCAACGACATAGGGAACAAAAGGGATGAGATCCTCAAAGCAGAATACAGGGAGCTGGGAAGGAAGTTAAGAAATTGGACCTGAAAGGTAGTGATCTCAGGATTACTCCCATTCCCCTGGGAACGTGCTAGTCAGAGTAGAAATGGTAGGATATATAGGATGAATATGTGGCTGAAGGGATGGTGTCAGGGGAGGGTTTCAGATTCCTGGGGCATTGGAACTGGTTCTGGGGGAGGTGGGACCAGTACAAACCAGACGGTCTGCACCTGGGTAGGACTGGAACCGATGTCCTAGGGGTGTTTGCTAGAGCTGTTGGGGAGGGTTTAAACTAATGTGGCAGGGGGATGGAAACCGATGCAGGATGTTGGAAGGTAGTAAAACAGGGACAGAAGCAAAAGGAAGTAAGGGGAAAAGTGCAAGGCAGAGAAGCCATAGTCAAAAATCAAAAAGGGCGACAGTACAAGGTACAGTGACTGAGGGGAGCTCAGTGAATAGGCCCAGTAATAACAAAAGGCATAAAACGGGAAGTAAAAACATAAATGGTAAGCGACGCGGCAGGTTGTTACATGAAGATATGGGTTCAACGACAAGGAAAATTAGAAAAGTTAAGAGGAAAAATAACTTAGGAGAGGTTACTGATCGAGGTGTTAAGATTCAAAACAGAGGTATAAAAGCCAACATAAGTGTACTTTACCTGAATGCTCGTAGTATTCGGAATAAAGTAAATGAGTTGATGGCACAAATCATTGTGAATGACTATGATTTAGTGGCCATTACTGAAACATGGTTAAAGGATGGTCACGACTGGGAGTTAAATATCCGAGGGTATAAAACTATTCGGAAGGACAGAGTGGATGGTAAGGGAGGTGGTGTAGCTCTGTTATTTAAGGATGACATCCAGGCAATAGTAAGGGATGACATCGGTGCTATGGAGGATAAGGTTGAATCCATTTGGGTGGAAATCAGGATTAGTAAGGTGAAAAAGTCACTGATCGGAGTAGTCTATAGGCCACCAAATAGTAACATTATGGTGGGGCAGGCAATAAACAAAGAAATAACGGATGCATGCAGAAATGGTACAGCAGTTATCATGGGGGATTTTAATCTACATGTCGATTGGTTTAACCAGGTCGGTCAAGGCAACCTTGAGGAGGAGTTTATAGAATGTATCCACGATAGTTTCCGAGAACAGTATGTAATGGAACCTACGAGGGAACAAGCGGTCCTAGATCTGGTCCTGTGTAATGAGACAGGATTGATTCATGATCTCATAGTTAGGATCCTCTCGGAAGGAGCGATCACAACATGGTGGAAATTAAAATACAGATGGAGGGTGAGAAGATAAAATCAAATACTAGTGTTTTGTGCTTAAACAAAGGAGATTACAATGGGATGGGATAAGAGCTAGCTGAGGTAGACTGGGAGCAAAGACTTTATGGTGAAACAGTTGAGGAACAGTGGAGAACCTTCCAAGTGATTTTTCACAGTGCTCAGCAAAGGTTTATACCAACAAAAAGGAAGGACGGTAGAAAGAGGGAAAATCGACCGTGGATATCTAAGGAAATAAGGGAGAGTATCAAATTGAAGGAAAAAGCATATAAAGTGGCAAAGATTGGTGGGAGACTAGAGGACTTGGAAATCTTTAGGGGGCAACAGAAAGCTACTAAAAAGCTATAAAGAAGAGTAAGGTAGATTATGAGAGTAAACTTGCTCAGAATATAAAAACAGATAGTAAAAGTTTCTGCAAATATATAAAACAAAAAAGAGTGGCTAAGGTAAATATTGGCCCTTTAGAGGATGAGAAGGGAGATTTAATAATGGGAGATGAGGAAATGGCTGAGGAACTGAACAGGTTTTTTGGGTCGGTCTTCACAGTGGAAGACACAAATAACATGCCAGTGACTGATAGAAATAAGGCTATGAAAGGTGAGGACCTTGAGATGATTGTTATACGAAGGAGGTAGTGATGGGCAAGCTAATGGGGCTAAAGGTAGACAAGTCTCCTGGCCCTGATGGAATGCATCCCAGAGTGCTAAAAGAGATGGCTAGGGAAATTGCAGATGGACTGGAAATTAGCAAACATGACACCACTGTTTAAAAAAGGAGGTAGGCAGAAAGCGGGTAATTATAGGCCAGTGAGCTTAACTTTGGTAGTAGGGAAGATGCTGGAATCTATCATCAAGGAAGAAATAGCAAGGCATCTGGATGGAAATTGTCCCATTGGGCAGACGCAGCATGGGTTCATAAAGGGCAGGTCATGCCTAACTAATTTAGTGGAATTTTTTGAGGACATTACCAGTGCAGTAGATAACGGGGAGCCGATGGATGTGGTATATCTGGATTTCCAGAAAGCCTTTGACAAGGTGCCACACCAAAGGTTGCTGCATAAGATAAAGATCCATGGCATTAAGGGTAAAGTAGTAGCATGGATAGAGGATTGGTTAATTAATAGAAAGCAAAGAGTGGGGATTAATGGGTGTTTCTCTGGTTGGCAATCAGTAGCTAGTGGTGTCCCTCAGGAATCAGTGTTGGGCCCACAATTGTTCACAATTTACATTGATGATTTGGAGTTGGGGACCAAGGGCAATGTGTCCAAGTTTGCAGGCAACACTAAGATGAGTGGTAAAGCGAAAAGTGCAGAGGATACTGGAAGTCTGCAGAGGGATTTGGATAGGTTAAGTGAATGGGCTCGGGTCTGGCAGATGGAATACAATGTCGACAAATGTGAGGTTATCCATTTTGGTAGGAATAACAGCACAAGGGATTATTATTTAAATGATAAAATATTAAAACATGCAGCTATGCAGAGAGACCTGGGTGTGCTAGTGCATGAGTCACAGAAAGTTGGTTTACAGGTGCAACAGGTGATTAAGAAGGCAAATGGAATTTTGTCCTTCATTGCTAGAGGGATGGAGTTTAAGACTAGGGAGGTTATGTTGCAATTGTATAAGGTGTTAGTGCGGCCACACCTGGAGTATTGTGTTCAGTTTTGGTCTCCTTACCTGAGAAAGGACGTACTGGCGCTGGAGGGTGTGCAGAGGAGATTCACTAGGTTAATCCCAGAGCTGAAGGGGTTGGATTATGAGGAGAGGTTGAGTAGACTGAGACTGTACTCGTTGGAATTTAGAAGGATGCGGGGGGAATCTGATAAAAACGTATAAAATTATGAAGGGGATAGATAGGATAGATGCGGGCAGGTTGTTTCCACTGGCGGGTGACAGCAGAACTAGGGGACATAGCCTAAAAATAAGGGGAAGTAGATTTAGGACTGAGTTTAGGAGGAACTTCTTCACCCAAAGGGTTGTGAATCTATGGAATTCCTTGCCCAGTGAAGCAGTTGAGGCTCCTTCATTACATGTTTTAAGGTAAAGATAGATAGTTTTTTGAAGAATAAAGGGATTAAGGGTTTTGGTGTTCGGGCGGGAAAGTGGAGCTGAGTCCACAAAAGATCAGCCATGATCACATTGAATGGCGGAGCAGGCTCGAGGGGCCAGATGGCCGACTCCTGCTCCGAGTTCTTATGTTCTTATGTAACCCCTGATCCCCTTATTAAGAACCTATCTATCTCTGCCTTAAAGACACTCAGTGATTTGGCCTCCACAGCCTTCTGCGGCAAAGAGTTCCACAGATTCACCACCCTCTGGCTGAAGATATTCCTCCTCATCTCTGTTTTAAAGGATTGTCCCTTTAATCTGAGATGGTGTCCTCTGGTTCTAGTTTTTCCTACAAATGGAAACATCCTCTCCATGTGCACTCTATCCAGGCCTCGCAGTATCTTATAAGTTTCAATAAGATCCCCTCTTATCCTTCCAAACTCCAACGAGTACAAACCCAGAGGCCTTAAACGTTCCTCATACGACAAGTTCTTAATTCCAGGGATCATTCTTGTGAACCTCCTCTGGACCCTTTCCAAGGCCAGCACCTCCTTCCTTAGATACGGGGCCCAAAACTGCTCACAATACTCCAAATGGGGTCTGACCAGAACCTCATACAGACTCATAAGTACATCCCTGGTCTTGTATTCTAGCCCTCTTGACATGAATGCTAACATTGCATTTGCCTTCCTAACTGCCGACTGAACCTACACGTTAACCTGAAGAGAATCGTGAACAAGGACTCCCAAGTCCCTTTGTGCTTCTGCTTTCTGAAGCATTTCCCCATTTAGAAAATAGTCTGTGTCTAAATTCCTCCTTCCAAAGTGCATAACCTCACACTTTTCCACATTGTATTTCATCTGCCACTTCATTTCCCACTCTCCTAGCTTGTCCAAATCCTTCTGCAGCCCCCTTGCTTCCTCAATACTACCTGTCCCTCTACAGATCTTTGTATCATCTGCAAACTCAGCAACAGTGCCTTCAGTTCCTTTTTCCAGAGCATTAATGTATATTGTGGAAAGTTGTGGTCCCAGCACAGACCCCTGAGGCACACCACTAGTCACCGGCTGCCATCCTGAAAAAGATCCCTTATCCCCACTCTCTGCCTTCTGCCAGTCAGCCAATCCTCTATCCATGCCAGGATCTTACCCTGAACACCATGGGCTCTTAACTTATTTAACAGTCTCCTATGCGGCACCTTGTCAAAGGCCTTCTGGAAATCTAAATAAATCACGTCCACTGGTTATCCTTTGTCTAACTTCCTTGTTACCTCCTCAAAGAACTCAAACAGATTGTCAGACATGACCTCCCTTTGACAAGCCGTGCTGACTCAGTCCTATTTTACCATGCACTTCCAAATACTCCGCGATCTCATCTTTATTAATGAACTCTAAAATCTTACCAATGACCGAAGTCAGGCTAACCAGCCTATAATTTCCCGTCTTCTGCCACCCTCCCTTCTTAAACAGTGGTGTTACATTAGCCACTTTCCAGCCCTCTGGGACCCTTCCTGCCTCCAGTGATTCCTGAAAGATCATCACTAATGCCTCCACAATTTCCTCAGCAATCTCTTTTAGGACCCTGGGGTGTAGTCCATCCGGTCCAGGTGATTTATCCACCTTCAGACCTTTCAGCTTCCCCAGAACCTTCTCCTTAGTAATGGTCACTGCACTCACCTCTGACCCCTGGTTCTCCTGGAGCTCTGGCATCCCACTGGTGTCTTCCACCGTGAAGACTGATGCAAAGTAACTATTCAGTTCCTCTGCCATTTCTTTATTTCCTATTATTACTTCTCCAGCCCACATTTTCTAGTGGTCCAATGTCTATTTTTGCCTCTATCTTCCTTTATATTACTAGCTAGCTTGCATTCATACTTCATCTTCTCCCCCTTATTTCTTTTGTAGTTGTCCTCTGCTCGCTTTTAAAGGCTTCCCAATCCTCTGGCTTCCCACTAATCCTCACCACTTTGTCTGCTTTTTCTTTAGCCTTTATGCTGTCCTTGACTTCCCTCGTCAGCCATGGATGCCTTGTCCTCCCCTTAGCATGTTATCTGGGCTCTTGTTAAAATGCATCATAATCGACTAGTCAAGAACGTTGAAGGCAATGGGATGAGGGGGACAATGGGATGAGGGGGACAATGGGATGAGGGGGACAATGGGATGAGGGAGGCAATGGGATGAGGGGGACAATGGGATGAGAGGGACAATGGGATGAGGGGAACAATGGGATGAGGGGAGCAATGGGATGAGGGGGGCAATGGGATGAGGGGGACAATGGGATGAGGGGGACAATGGGATGAGGGGGACAATGGGATGAGGGGGACAATGGGATGAGAGGGGCAATGGGATGAGGGGGACAATGGGATGAGGGGGACAATGGGATGAGGGGGACAATGGGATGAGAGGGACAATGGGATGAGGGGGACAATGGGATGAGGGGGACAATGGGATGAGGGGGACAATGGGATGAGGGGGACAATGGGATGAGGGGACAATGGGATGAGGGGGACAATGGGAACATGGATCTGAAAGGGCAAAAGGCCAGAAAGTGACTGCAGCGGACGCTCAGCACCACTACCTTGAGGGCAATTAGGGATGGGCAATAAATGCTGGTCGAGCCAGCGACGCCCACATCCTGTGAATGAACTAAATAAAATAGAGAGTGTAGGTGAATAATGTATTTGGGTGAGAGGGAGGTACCCTATGGGTCCCCCATGTATTGGTGCGAGGAGTTCTGCTGTTTTTAATCTATATTCATGATCCGGACATCATCAAATTTACCGACTCTTTGAAACTGAGTGTAGTAAACAATGAAAGGAGTAGTGAGAGGCTTCAGAGAGAGACAGCGGCAGTTGTGTGCATGGAGAAATATATGCTGGTAATGCCGAACAAGGCCAGCAGCGTGGGTTCGATTCCCATACCAGCCTCCCCGGACAGGTGCCAGAATGTGGCGACTAGGGGCTTTTCACAGTAACTTCACTGAAGCCTACTCATGACAATAAGCGATTATTATTATTTATGGAATGTGAAATGTGGGATGAATGAGGAGAGGGAATCCAGGATAAAGGGTGTGATTGGAAGGGGGACATGCTCTGTATCACTCCATGTGAATCTATGCCTCTGATCTCCACAGGGAAGGATGTGATGATCAATGGTGCTGGAGTGAAACTACCCAAAGCGTACAGCGGGAGTGGACTCTTCCTCCAGCAGGCGGGTCTGTTTGTGTCCGTCACCACCAATCTGGGACTCTATGTCCTCTGGGATGGAGGTAAGTGCTGTTCAAACTGAAGCTGTTTGATGTGAAGAATGTGACACCACTGTGAGTCTGATTGGACGAACCTGCAGAAAATCCCCCCCCCCACCCGCTCTCGGATTAACGAAAGTAAATTGGGATCCCAGCTGGGTGAAACTCAGAAAATACAAATCGCTGTCCAGGTGCAGCTTCACCATTGGGACATTCCATCCAAAATCAGCCAGAATCCCCACTCAGAGATGGGAGTGAAATAAGTGGGAATTTTCCAGTGGGAAGCACCAACCAATCCCAAAATAACCGCAGAATATACTGCATCAACTCAGCAGGTCTGGGAGCAATGGTGAGGAGAGAAACAGACGCAAGTCGATGTGACTGAAAAAGGATAGAAATGTCATGAATTAGATCAATTCTATCTACCCCTCCTCACAGCTCACCCTCCCACCCAACTTTGTATCATCCGCAAATTTGGAAAAAATACATTTAATTCCCTCGTCCAAATCATTAATATATAAGGTGAACAGTTGGGGTCCCAGCACAGATCCCTGCGGTAACCCCACTAGTCACTGCCTGCTAATCGGAAAAAGTCTCATTTATTCCACCTTTTGCCTCCTCTCTGCTAACAGTTTTCTATCCATCTCAATACACTACCCGTAATCCCCATGTGCTTTAACTTTGCATGATAATCTGCTCTGTGATACTTTTTTGAAAGCCTTTTGAAAGTCCAAATAAACCGCATCCACCGGTTCTCCCTGCTCAACTCTACTAGTTACATCTTCAGATAATTCCAGCAGCTTTGTCAAGCACAATTTCCCTTTCGTAAATCCATGTTCACTTTGTCTGATTACACCCCTGCTTTCCAGATGCTGAGCTGTGAAATCCTTGATAATGGACTCCAGCAATTTCCCTACTACCGACGTTAGGCTCACTGGTCTATAGTTCCCTGTTTTCCCTCTACCTCCCTTTTTGAATAACGGAGTTACATTCCGGAATCCAAAGAATTTTGGAAAATGCCCACCAATGGATCTACTATTATTAGGGCCACTTCCTTCAGTTCTCTGGGATGGAGATTATCGGGCCCTGGAGATTTGCTCGCCTTCAATCCTATTAATTTCCCCCAAACCATTTCTTTACTGATACTAATTTCCTTCAGCTCCTCATTAAAACTTATGTTTCTCAGAACTTCCGGTACGTTATTCCTGTCTTCCTTTGTGAAGACAGAAACAAAATAGGAATTTAGTTTCTCAGCCATTTCTTTAATAATAATAACAATAATCTTTATTGTCACAAGTAGGCTTACATTAACACTGAATGAAGTTACTGTGAAAAGCCCCTAGTCGCCACATTCCGGCGCCTGTTCGGGTACACGGAGGGAGAATTCAGAATGTCCAATTCACCTAACAGCACATCTTTGGTGACTTGTGGGAGGAAACCGGAGCACCCGGAGGAAACCCACGCAGACACAGGGAGAACGTGCAGTCTCCGCACAGACAGTAACCCAAGCCGGGAACCTGGTGCTGTGAAGCCACAGTGCTAACCACTGTGCTACCGTGCCACCCCTTTTGTTCCCTGTTATGAATTCCCCCGTCTCTGACTGTAAGGGGCCTACATTAGTTTTTATCAATCTTTGTCTCTTTACATAACTATATAAACTTTTACTCTCATATTCTATTTTCCGCTTCTTAATCAATCCCTTGGTCTGCCTTTGCTGAATTTTAAACTGCTCCCAATCCTCTGGTTGATCACTTTTTCTTGCTAATTTTGAATGTTTAACCTCCTCATTCCCTCTTCACAATTTACTTTAGAACATAGAACAGTACAGCACAGAACAGGCCCTTCGGCCTTCGATGTTGTGCCGAGCAATGATCACCCTACTTAAACCCACGTAACCCGTATACCCGTAACCCAACAATCCCCCCATTAACCTTACACTACGGGCAATTTAGCATGGCCAATCCACCTAACCCGCACATCTTTGGACTGTGGGAGGAAACCGGAGCACCCGGAGGAAACCCACGCACACACGGGGAGGACGTGCAGACTCCGCACAGACAGTGACCCAGCAGGGAATCGAACCTGGGACCCTGGAGCTGTGAAGCATTGATGCTAACCACCATGCTACCGTGAGGTCCCTCTCTGCGTCATCAGTAAATTTTACACCCACACCTTCCGTCCCTACATCCAATCATTGACGTAAAACGTTGAGGCCTCAGCACTGATCCCGGGAGGCCACTCATCACGACCTGCCACCTGAAATAAACCCATTGATGCCAACTCTACCCCCTGCCAATTGGGCAATCTTCACTCCACACCAATATGGTATCCCTCACATCATGAGCATTTATTTTCCACAATAACCTTTCATGGGGCACCTTATCAAATGCTTTCTACAAATCTAAGTACAGTACATCCGCCCGGTTCCCCTTTATCCACTGCACATGTAACTCCTTTAAAGAACTCCAAATACATTATATCTACTGGCTCCCCTTTATACATTCTTGTTACAACCTTTAAGAGCTCTCATAAAATTTATCAAACACAAGTTTTCTTTCACAAAACTAGACTGATTGTGTGACAATTTTCTAAATATTGTGCAAATTCCTCCTTCATAAAGACTGAATGATGACTGGAGTATGTGGTGTCTGTGATTTGTCGCTATTTTCAGGTACCCGTGTGTATGTGCAGCTTGAGTCACAGTACCGGGGTCGAGTGAGTGGGTTGTGCGGTAATTTTGACGGAGACACGGAGAATGACTTCACTACCCGACAGGGGATTGTAGAAGCAACTTCCGATCGGTTTGGGAATTCCTGGAGAGTCAGTCAGAGCTGTCCCGAGGTCTACAATGAGGACATTCCACATCCGTGCTCGGTGAGTCCAGGCAGCTGTGAACGGGCAATGGGAGGGAGCCATGTTGGTGAGACCTTCTGAGGCCTCCATTCCGTGTTAGAAACATGTCCCACCACAACACCAGACAAAATGCTCCTGTGTAAAAACCTATAGAATTATATATCATTTACTATATTGGTTTATTTAATGTGAACTTTATTCATGGTGTTGAGAAACCTTGTCATGATGAGGATGTATTATTGATCAAACGGAGCAATAAGTGGGGAATGAGTAACTAAAACTCTTGACATTGAACCAGAAAAGAGAAATGGTTTCCTGAAATTGTGGGACAATTGGGCAGCACGGTAGCACAGTGGTTAGCACAGTTGCTTCACAACTCCAGGGTCCCAGGTTCGATTCCCGGCTTGGGTCACTGTCTGTGCGGAGTCTGCACATCCTCCCCGTGTGTGCGTGGGTTTCCTCCGGGTGCTCCGGTTTCCTCCCACAGTCCAAAGATGTGCAGGTTAGGTGGATTGGCCATGCTAAATTGCCCTTAGAGTCCAAAATTGCCCTGAGTGTTGGGTGGGGTTACAGGGTTATAGAACAGTACAGCACAGAACAGGCCCTTCGGCCCTCAATGTTATGGGTTATGGGGATAGGATGGAGTTGTTGACCTTGGGTAGGGTGCTCTTTCCAAGAGCCGGTGCAGACTCGATGGGCTGAATGGCCTCCTTCTGCACTGTAAATTCTATGATTCTATGATCATGAACTAAAAGTGGAAACCTTGTGGAAATGAATGAAAGGATCAGGAATTATTACCTCACAGTGTTCCTGAAAATGTGCATGGCAGAGACGCCCCAGCATCACGGAATAACTTCCTGTTCTATTTGACAAAGTCCCACATGGCAGATTGGTGAAGAAAGTGAAAGCCCATTGGGATACAGGGAATGTGGCAAATTGGATAAAAAGTTGGCTTAGTAACAGGAAACAAAGGATAACGGTCGATGACTGCCCTTGTAATTGGAAAGTAGTTTGAAGTGGTGTTCCACAGGGCTCGGTGTTGGGACCCTGACTGTTTGTGTTTTGGTCGGCACGGTAGCACAGTGGTTAGTACAGTTGCTTCACAACTCCAGGATCCCAGGTTCGATTCCCGGCTTGGGTCACTGTCTGTGTGGAGTCTGCACATTCTCCCCGTGTGTGCGTGGGTTTCCTCCGGGTGCTCCGGTTTCCTCCCACAGTCCAAAGATGTGCAGGTTAGGTGGATTGGCCATGATAAATTGCCCTTAGTGTCCAAAAAGGTTACGTGGGGTTACAGGCATAGGGTGGAGGTATGGGCTTAGGTAGGGTGATCTTTCCATGGGCCAGTACAGACTCGATGGGCCGAATGTCCTCTTTCTGCACTGTAGATGCTATGGCCGGGATTCTCCCTAACTGGCGGAGCGGGCCGTATCAGCGCCGGGGAGTGGCGTGAACCACTCCGGCATCAGGCCCCCCCCCCGATCAGCTTTGGCTTGTGGTTTCTCCGTGTCTGGAGTCTGGTCTGTTTCACCTGAGTCAGTTTTGGTTTGTCGATGCTCCCCGTCTGGAGTCATTGCAGGTTCACTGGAGTTGGCTGAGGTTTCCTGATGCTCCACGTCTGGAGTCAAAACATTCAGGAATGCATTTGCTTGTGGAGAGGCTTGAGCGAATGAGGTTTGACGTGGTGTCTGTGAGTGTCGAGTGCCTCTGTACACAGTAGCTGAGGTCTGTCACATTGCACATCTTGTATGGGAAGTGGGATGCTGTCGTCACTTGTCTCACACACAGTGGGTAGAGCCTCAGTAGCTTCTTGTGCAATCTAGGTGGACTGTCATAGTCGCCTTGTTGTTCACTTGAGCATGGCAGACTTGCATCGTCTGCTGCTGGTTGCTCAGAGGAGGTTGCTAGACCCTCATGGTCTTGTTCATGCAAGGAACTGCGCTTCGGAGTCTTGCTTTGCTTCCATCGTGGAGGCTTGTGACGCCGGAGTCACTTTCTGTGTGGAGGCTCGGACCCTTCGCGGTGCGTGGACCCCACTCTCTGTGTGGAGGCTGGGACCCTTCGCGGTGCGTGGACCCCACTCTCTGTGTGGAGGCTGGGACCCTTCGCGGTGCGTGGACCCCACTCTCTGTGTGGAGGCTGGGGCCCTTCGCGGTGCGTGGACCCCACTCTCTGTGTGGAGGCTGGGGCCCTTCGCGGTGCGTGGACCCCACTCTCTGTGTGGAGGCTGGGGCCCTTCGCGGTGCGTGGACCCCACTCTCTGTGTGGAGGCTGGGACCCTTCGCGGTGCGTGGACCCCACTCTCTGTGTGGAGGCTGGGGCCCTTCGCGGTGCGTGGACCCCACTCTCTGTGTGGAGGCTGGGACCCTTCGCGGTGCGTGGACCGCTCTCTGTGAGGCAGCAGCTCTCTGTGTGGCAGCAGGCCGCTCTCTGTGTGGCAGCAGGCCGCTCTCTGTGTGGCAGCAGGCCGCTCTCTATGTGGCAGCAGGCCGCTCTCTGTGTGGCAGCAGGCCGCTCTCTATGTGGCAGCAGGCCGCTCTCTATGTGGCAGCAGGCCGCTCTCTGTGTGGCAGCAGGCCGCTCTCTGTGTGGCAGCAGGCCGCTCTCTGTGTGGCAGCGGGCCGCTCTCTGTGTGGCAGCAGGCCGCTCTCTGTGTGGCAGCAGCTCTCTGTGTGGCAGCAGGCAGCTCTCTGTGAGGCAGCAGGCCGCTCTCTGTGTGGCAGCAGGCCGCTCTCTGTGGGGCAGCAGGCCGCTCTCTGTGTGGCAGCCGCTCTCTGTGTGACAGCAGGCCGCTCTCTGTGTGGCAGCAGGCCGCTCTCTGTGTGGCAGCAGGCCGCTCTCTGTGTGGCAGCAGGCCGCTCTCTGTGTGGCAGCAGGCCGCTCTCTGTGTGGCAGCAGGCCGCTCTCTGTGTGGCAGCAGGCCGCTCTCTGTGTGGCAGCAGGCCGCTCTCTGTGTGGCAGCAGGCCGCTCTCTGTGGGGCAGCAGGCCGCTCTCTGTGTGGCAGCAGGCCGCTCTCTGTGTGGCAGCAGGCCGCTCTCTGTGTGGCAGCAGGCCGCTCTCTGTGTGGCAGCAGGCCGCTCTCTGTGTGGCAGCAGGCCGCTCTCTGTGTGGCAGCAGGCCGCTCTCTGTGTGGCAGCAGGCCGCTCTCTGTGTGGCAGCAGGCCGCTCTCTGTGGGGCAGCAGGCCGCTCTCTGTGTGGCAGCCGCTCTCTGTGTAGCAGCAGCTCTCTGTGTGGCAGCAGGCCGCTCTCTGTGGGGCAGCAGCTCTCTGTGTGACAGCAGGCCGCTCTCTGTGAGGTAGCAGGCCGCTCTCTGTGTGACAGCAGGCCGCTCTCTGTGTGGCAGCAGGCCGCTCTCTGTGTGGCAGCAGGCCGCTCTCTGTGTGGCAGCAGGCCGCTCTCTGTGTGGCAGCAGGCCGCTCTCTGAGTGGCAGCAGGCCGCTCTCTGTGTGGCAGCAGGCCGCTCTCTGTGAGGCAGCCGCTCTCTGTGTACCAGCAGGCCGCTCTCTGTGTGGCAGCAGGCCGCTCTCTGTGTGGCAGCAGGCCGCTGTCTGTGTGGCAGCAGGCCGCTCTCTGTGTGGCAGCAGGCCGCTCTCTGTGTGGCAGCAGGCCGCTCTCTGTGTGGCAGCAGGCCGCTGTCTGTGTGGCAGCAGGCCGCTCTCTGTGTGGCAGCAGGCCGCTCTCTGTGTGGCAGCAGGCCGCTCTCTGTGGGGCAGCAGGCCGCTCTCTGTGTGGCAGCAGGCCGCTCTCTGTGTGGCCGCTCTCTGTGTGGCAGCAGGCCGCTCTCTGTGTGGCAGCAGGCCGCTCTCTGTGTGGCAGCAGGCCGCTCTCTGTGTGGCAGGAGGCCGCTCTCTGTGTGGCAGCAGGCCGCTCTCTGTGTGGCAGCAGGCCGCTCTCTGTGTGGCAGCAGGCCGCTCTCTGTGTGGCAGCAGGCCGCTCTCTGTGTGGCAGCAGGCCGCTGTCTGTGTGGCAGCAGGTCGCTCTCTGTGTGGCAGCAGGCCGCTCTCTGTGTGGCAGCAGGCCGCTCTCTGTGTGGCAGCAGGCCGCTCTCTGTGTGGCAGCAGGCCGCTGTCTGTGTGGCAGCAGGCCGCTCTCTGTGTGGCAGCAGGCCGCTCTCTGTGTGGCAGCAGGCAGCTCTCTGTGTGGCAGCAGGCCGCTCTCTGTGTGGCAGCAGGCCGCTCTCTGTGTGGCAGCAGGCCGCTCTCTGTGTGGCAGCAGGCCGCTCTCTGTGTGGCAGCAGGCCGCTCTCTGTGTGGCAGCAGGCCGCTCTCTGTGTGGCAGCAGGCCGCTCTCTGTGTGGCAGCAGGCTGCTCTCTGTGTGGCAGCAGCTCTCTGTGTGGCAGCAGCTCTCTGTGTGGCAGCAGGCCGCTCTCTGTGTGGCAGCAGGCCGCTCTCTGTGTGGCAGCAGGCCGCTCTCTGTGAGGCAGCAGGCCGCTCTCTGTGTGGCAGCAGGCCGCTGTCTGTGTGGCAGCAGGCCGCTCTCTGTGTGGCAGCAGGCAGCTCTCTGTGTGGCAGCAGGCCGCTGTCTGTGTGGCAGCAGGCCGCTCTCTGTGTGGCAGCAGGCCGCTGTCTGTGTGGCAGCAGGCCGCTCTCTGTGTGGCAGCAGGCCGCTCTCTGTGTGGCAGCAGGCCGCTCTCTGTGTGGCAGCAGGCAGCTCTCTGTGAGGCAGCAGGCCGCTCTCTGTGTGGCAGCAGGCCGCTCTCTGTGTGACAGCAGGCCGCTCTCTGTGTGGCAGCAGGCCGCTCTCTGTGTGACAGCAGGCCGCTCTCTGTGTGGCAGCAGGCCGCTCTCTGTGTGGCAGCAGGCCGCTGTCTGTGTGGCAGCAGGCCGCTCTCTGTGTGGCAGCAGCTCTCTGTGTGGCAGCAGCTCTCTGTGTGGCAGCAGGCCGCTCTCTGTGTGGCAGCAGGCCGCTCTCTGTGTGGCAGCAGGCCGCTCTCTGTGTGGCAGCAGCTCTCTGTGTGGCAGCAGGCCGCTCTCTGTCTGTGTGGCAGCAGGCCGCTCTCTGTGTGGCAGCAGGCCGCTCTCTGTGTGGCAGCAGCTCTCTGTGTGGCAGCAGGCCGCTCTCTGTGTGGCAGCAGGCCGCTCTCTGTGTGGCAGCAGGCCGCTGTCTGTGTGGCAGCAGCTCTCTGTGTGGCAGCAGGCCGCTCTCTGTGTGACAGCAGGCCGCTCTCTGTGTGGCAGCAGGCCGCTGTCTGTGTGGCAGCAGGCCGCTGTCTGTGTGGCAGCAGGCCGCTCTCTGTGTGGCAGCAGGCCGCTCTCTGTGTGGCAGCAGCTCTCTGTGTGGCAGCAGCTCTCTGTGTGGCAGCAGGCCGCTCTCTGTGTGACAGCAGGCCGCTCTCTGTGTGGCAGCAGCTCTCTGTGTGGCAGCAGGCCGCTCTCTGTGTGACAGCAGGCCGCTCTCTGTGTGGCAGCAGGCCGCTCTCTGTGTGGCAGCAGGCCGCTCTCTGTGTGGCAGCAGGCCGCTCTCTGTGTGGCAGCAGGCCGCTCTCTGTGAGGCAGCAGGCCGCTCTCTGTGTGGCAGCAGGCCGCTCTCTGTGTGGCAGCAGGCCGCTCTCTGTGTGGCAGCAGGCCGCTGTCTGTGTGGCAGCAGGCCGCTCTCTGTGTGGCAGCAGGCCGCTGTCTGTGTGGCAGCAGCTCTCTGTGTGGCAGCAGCTCTCTGTGTGGCAGCAGGCCGCTCTCTGTGTGGCAGCAGCTCTCTGTGTGGCAGCAGGCCGCTCTCTGTGTGGCAGCAGGCCGCTCTCTGTGTGGCAGCAGGCCGCTCTCTGTGTGGCAGCAGGCCGCTCTCTGTGTGGCAGCAGGCAGCTCTCTGTGTGGCAGCAGGCTGCTCTCTGTGTGGCAGCAGGCCGCTCTCTGTGTGGCAGCAGGCCGCTCTCTGTGTGGCAGCAGGCCTCTCTCTGTGTGGCAGCAGGCCGCTCTCTGTGTGGCAGCAGCTCTCTGTGTGGCAGCAGCTCTCTGTGTGGCAGCAGGCCGCTCTCTGTGTGGCAGCAGGCCGCTCTCTGTGTGGCAGCAGGCCGCTCTCTGTGTGGGAGCAGGCCGCTCTCTGTGTGGCAGCAGGCCGCTCTCTGTGTGGCAGCAGGCCGCTCTCTGTGTGGCAGCAGGCCGCTCTCTGTGTGGCAGCAGGCCGCTCTCTGTGGGGCAGCAGGCCGCTCTCTGTGTGGCAGCCGCTCTCTGTGTGGCAGCAGGCCGCTCTCTGTGTGGCAGCAGGCCGCTCTCTGTGTGGCAGCAGGCCGCTCTCTGTGTGGCAGCAGGCCGCTCTCTGTGGGGCAGCAGGCCGCTCTCTGTGAGGCAGCAGGCCGCTGTCTGTGTGGCAGCAGGCCGCTCTCTGTGTGGCAGCAGGCCGCTCTCTGTGTGGCAGCAGGCCGCTGTCTGTGTGGCAGCAGGCCGCTCTCTGTGTGGCAGCAGGCCGCTCTCTGTGTGGCAGCAGGCCGCTCTCTGTGTGGCAGCAGGCCGCTCTCTGTGTGGCAGCAGGCCGCTCTCTGTGTGGCAGCAGGCCGCTCTCTGTATGGCAGCAGGCCGCTCTCTGTGTGGCAGCAGGCCGCTCTCTGTGTAGCAGCAGGCCGCTCTCTGTGTGGCAGCAGGCCGCTCTCTGTGTGGCAGCGGGCCGCTCTCTGTGTGGCAGCAGGCCGCTCTCTGTGTGGCAGCAGGCCGCTCTCTGTGTGGCAGCAGGCCGCTCTCTGTGTGGCAGCAGGCCGCTCTCTGTGTGGCAGCAGGCAGCTCTCTGTGTGGCAGCAGCTCTCTGTGTGGCAGCAGGCCGCTCTCTGTGTGGCAGCAGGCCGCTCTCTGTGGGGCAGCAGCTCTCTGTGTGGCAGCAGCTCTCTGTGTGGCAGCAGCTCTCTGTGTGGCAGCAGGCCGCTCTCTGTGTGGCAGCAGGCCGCTCTCTGTGTGGCAGCAGGCCGCTCTCTGTGTGGCAGCAGGCCGCTCTCTGTGTGGCAGCAGCTCTCTGTGTGGCAGCAGGCTGCTCTCTGTGTGGCAGCAGGCCGCTCTCTGTGTGGCCGCTGTCTGTGTGGCAGCAGGCCGCTGTCTGTGTGGCAGCAGGCCGCTCTCTGTGTGGCAGCAGGCCACTCTCTGTGTGGCAGCAGGCAGCTCTCTGTGTGGCAGCAGGCCACTCTCTGTGGGGCAGCAGGCCGCTCTCTGTGTGGCAGCAGCTCTCTGTGTGGCAGCAGGCCGCTGTCTGTGTGGCAGCAGGCCACTCTCTGTGTGGCAGCAGGCCGCTCTCTGTGTGGCAGCAGGCCGCTCTCTGTGTGACAGCAGGCCGCTCTCTGTGTGGCAGCAGGCCGCTCTCTGTGTGGCAGCAGGCCGCTCTCTGTGTGGCAGCAGCTCTCTGTGTGGCAGCAGGCCGCTGTCTGTGTGGCAGCAGGCCGCTCTCTGTGTGGCAGCAGGCCGCTCTCTGTGTGGCAGCAGGCCGCTCTCTGTGTGGCAGCAGGCCGCTCTCTGTGGGGCAGCAGGCCACTCTCTGTGTGGCAGCAGGCAGCTCTCTGTGAGGCAGCAGGCCGCTCTCTGTGTGGCAGCAGGCAGCTCTCTGTGAGGCAGCAGGCCGCTCTCTGTGTGGCAGCAGGCCGCTCTCTGTGTGGCAGCAGGCCGCTCTCTGTGTGGCAGCAGCTCTCTGTGTGGCAGCAGGCCGCTCTCTGTGTGGCAGCAGCTCTCTGTGTGGCAGCAGGCCGCTCTCTGTGTGGCAGCAGCTCTCTGTGTGGCAGCAGGCCGCTCTCTGTGTGGCAGCAGGCCGCTCTCTGTGTGGCAGCAGGCCGCTCTCTGTGTGGCAGCAGGCCGCTCTCTGTGTGGCAGCAGGCCGCTCTCTGTGTGGCAGCAGGCAGCTCTCTGTGTGGCAGCAGGCCGCTCTCTGTGTGGCAGCAGGCCGCTCTCTGTGTGGCAGCAGGCCGCTCTCTGTGTGGCAGCAGGCCGCTCTCTGTGTGGCAGCAGGCCGCTCTCTGTGTGGCAGCAAGCCGCTCTCTGTGTGGCAGCAGGCCACTCTCTGTGTGGCTGCAGGCCGCTCTCTGTGTGGCAGCAGGCCGCTCTCTGTGTGGCAGCAGGCCGCTCTCTGTGTGGCAGCAGCTCTCTGTGGGGCAGCAGGCCGCTCTCTGTGTGGCAGCAGGCCGCTCTCTGTGTGGCAGCAGGCCGCTCTCTGTGTGGCAGCAGCTCTCTGTGTGGCAGCAGGTCGCTCTCTGTGTGGCAGCAGCTCTCTGTGTGGCAGCAGCTCTCTGTGTGGCAGCAGGCTGCTCTCTGTGTGGCAGCAGGCCGCTCTCTGTGTGGCAGCAGGCCGCTCTCTGTGTGGCAGCAGGCCGCTCTCTGTGTGGCAGGAGGCCGCTCTCTGTGTGGCAGCAGGCCGCTCTCTGTGTGGCAGCAGGCCGCTCTCTGTGTGGCAGCAGGCCGCTCTCTGTGTGGCAGCAGGCCGCTCTCTGTGTGGCAGCAGGCCGCTCTCTGTGTGGCAGCAGGCCGCTCTCTGTGTGGCAGCAGCTCTCTGTGTGGCAGCAGGCCGCTCTCTGTGTGGCAGCAGGCCGCTCTCTGTGTGGCAGCAGGCCGCTCTCTGTGTGGCAGCAGCTCTCTGTGGGGCAGCAGGCAGCTCTCTGTGTGGCAGCAGGCAGCTCTCTGTGTGGCAGCAGGCAGCTCTCTGTGTGGCAGCAGGCCGCTCTCTGTGTGGCAGCAGGCCGCTCTCTGTGTGGCAGCAGGCCGCTCTCTGTGTGGCAGCAGCTCTCTGTGTGGCAGCAGGCCGCTCTCTGTGTGGCAGCAGGCCGCTCTCTGTGTGGCAGCAAGCCGCTCTCTGTGTGGCAGCAGGCCGCTCTCTGTGAGGCAGCAGGCCGCTCTCTGTGTGGCAGCAGGCCGCTCTCTGTGTGGCAGCAGGCCGCTCTCTGTGTGGCAGCAGCTCTCTGTGTGGCAGCAGGCCGCTCTCTGTGTGGCAGCAGGCCGCTCTCTGTGTGGCAGCAGGCCGCTCTCTGTGTGGCCGGTCTCTGTGTGGCAGCAGGCCGCTCTCTGTGTGGCAGCAGGCCGCTCTCTGTGTGGCAGCAGGCAGCTCTCTGTGTGGCAGCAGGCCGCTCTCTGTGTGGCAGCAGGCCGCTCTCTGTGTGGCAGCAGGCCGCTCTCTGTGTGGCCGCTCTCTGTGAGGCAGCAGGCCGCTCTCTGTGTGGCAGCAGGCCGCTCTCTGTGTGGCAGCAGGCCGCTCTCTGTGTGGCAGCAGGCCGCTCTCTGTGTGGCAGCAGGCCGCTCTCTGTGTGGCAGCAGGCCGCTGTCTGTGGGATTGTACCGCTCTCTGTCTCTCGGTGTCAGGCCGCAGCATAATCCTGCCCTCCCGAGTCGGGATGTTGTATATTCTGGGCTGAAGTTCCTCAAATCCGAAGAACGCATCCACATCTGTGTCGGATTCTTCACTGTAGAACACATCTCGTTGCGGTTCGGATTTGGTACTGGGAACGCCATCTCCAATGATGAAACCTTCGTCTGAGTCGTAGTCTGCTAGGACCGTATCATCACTGTCTGTGTTGGAGCTGGCATTAGGCTCCTGATGTCCAAAGAAGAAATCAAGGTCGGGGTCATAGTCTTCAAGGACTGTATCATCACTTTGGGCGGTGCTAACTGCTTGTTGCAGGGTTCTGCGGAGGTTACTTTCAGCGACTGGTCGAATTTCAGGCATTGTGCTGTCGTTCCAGGTGAAAGAATCAGGTTTTACGGCTTTAAACTTTTTGTTTCTTGTTTTGGGACATTTCCCCTTTAAGTGGGCTCTGACGTCACGAAACATGTGACATAGGCTACAAGAAGCGATTGGGCATTCTCAGATTGCTGTTCCTTTACTCTCCACTGCGCATGTGCAGCACCTTTACCAAGATGGCCGCCGATCAAGATAGTCCTTCTGTGCTCCGGGATCTCGGCCTCGTGGCGCCTCTATTACTGTTTTCTGTTGGTTTGATTGTGTTTTCCTCACAGTATTTACTGTCCTTGTCCAGGACTGCCTGGAAGTGGCTCCTGTTTTTCCCTTTGGAGAATGAATGTTTTGAAGATGTCTCCGGCTCTGTCACAGCGATGGCCAACATCGGCCACGTCCCAAACCTTTGCCGGATTGCCCCTTAGCCGGATTGCCCCTTAGCCGGATTGCCCCTTAGCCGGATTGCCCCTTTGCCGGATTGCCCCTTTGCCGGATTGCCCCTTTGCCGGATTGCCCCTTTGCCGGATTGCCCCTTTGCCGGATTGCCCCTTTGCCGGATTGCCCCTTTGCCGGATTGCCCCTTAGCCGGGGCCCTTAGCCGGATTGCCCCTTAGCCGGGGCCCTTTGCCGGATTGCCCCTTTGCCGGATTGCCCCTTAGCCGGGGCCCTTTGCCGGATTGCCCCTTTGCCGGATTGCCCCTTAGCCGGATTGCCCCTTAGCCGGATTGCCCCTTTGCCAGATTGCCCCTTTGCCGGATTGCCCCTTTGCCGGATTGCCCCTTAGCCGGGGCCCTTTGCCGGATTGCCCCTTTGCCGGATTGCCCCTTTGCCGGATTGCCCCTTTGCCGGATTGCCCCTTTGCCGGATTGCCCCTTTGCCGGATTGCCCCTTTGCCGGATTGCCCCTTTGCCGGATTGCCCCTTTGCCGGATTGCCCCTTAGCCGGGGCCCTTTGCCGGATTGCCCCTTAGCCGGATTGCCCCTTAGCCGGGGCCCTTTGCCGGATTGCCCCTTTGCCGGATTGCCCCTTTGCCGGATTGCCCCTTTGCCGGATTGCCCCTTTGCCGGATTGCCCCTTTGCCGGATTGCCCCTTCGCCGGGGCCCTTTGCCGGATTGCCCCTTTGCCGGATTGCCCCTTTGCCGGATTGCCCCTTTGCCGGATTGCCCCTTTGCCGGATTGCCCCTTTGCCGGATTGCCCCTTTGCCGGGGCCCTTTGCCGGATTGCCCCTTTGCCGGATTGCCCCTTTGCCGGATTGCCCCTTTGCTGGATTGCCCCTTTGCCGGGGCCCTTTGCCGGATTGCCCCTTTGCCGGGGCCCTTTGCCGGATTGCCCCTTTGCCGGATTGCCCCTTTGCCGGATTGCCCCTTTGCCGGATTGCCCCTTTGCTGGATTGCCCCTTTGCCGGGGCCCTTTGCCGGATTGCCCCTTTGCCGGATTGCCCCTTTGCCGGATTGCCCCTTTGCCGGATTGCCCCTTTGCCGGATTGCCCCTTAGCCGGATTGCCCCTTAGCCGGATTGCCCCTTAGCCGGATTGCCCCTTAGCCGGATTGCCCCTTAGCCGGATTGCCCCTTTGCCGGATTGCCCCTTTGCCGGATTGCCCCTTTGCCGGATTGCCCCTTTGCCGGATTGCCCCTTTGCCGGATTGCCCCTTTGCCGGATTGCCCCTTTGCCGGATTGCCCCTTTGCCGGATTGCCCCTTTGCCGGATTGCCCCTTAGCCGGGGCCCTTAGCCGGATTGCCCCTTAGCCGGGGCCCTTTGCCGGATTGCCCCTTTGCCGGATTGCCCCTTAGCCGGGGCCCTTTGCCGGATTGCCCCTTTGCCGGATTGCCCCTTAGCCGGATTGCCCCTTAGCCGGATTGCCCCTTTGCCAGATTGCCCCTTTGCCGGATTGCCCCTTTGCCGGATTGCCCCTTAGCCGGGGCCCTTTGCCGGATTGCCCCTTTGCCGGATTGCCCCTTTGCCGGATTGCCCCTTTGCCGGATTGCCCCTTTGCCGGATTGCCCCTTTGCCGGATTGCCCCTTTGCCGGATTGCCCCTTTGCCGGATTGCCCCTTAGCCGGGGCCCTTTGCCGGATTGCCCCTTAGCCGGATTGCCCCTTAGCCGGGGCCCTTTGCCGGATTGCCCCTTTGCCGGATTGCCCCTTTGCCGGATTGCCCCTTTGCCGGATTGCCCCTTTGCCGGATTGCCCCTTTGCCGGATTGCCCCTTAGCCGGGGCCCTTTGCCGGATTGCCCCTTTGCCGGATTGCCCCTTTGCCGGATTGCCCCTTTGCCGGATTGCCCCTTTGCCGGATTGCCCCTTTGCCGGATTGCCCCTTTGCCGGATTGCCCCTTTGCCGGGGCCCTTTGCCGGATTGCCCCTTTGCCGGATTGCCCCTTTGCCGGATTGCCCCTTTGCTGGATTGCCCCTTTGCCGGGGCCCTTTGCCGGATTGCCCCTTTGCCGGGGCCCTTTGCCGGATTGCCCCTTTGCCGGATTGCCCCTTTGCCGGATTGCCCCTTTGCCGGATTGCCCCTTAGCCGGATTGCCCCTTAGCCGGATTGCCCCTTTGCCGGATTGCCCCTTAGCCGGATTGCCCCTTTGCCGGATTGCCCCTTTGCCGGATTGCCCCTTAGCCGGATTGCCCCTTAGCCGGATTGCCCCTTTGCCGGATTGCCCCTTTGCCGGATTGCCCCTTTGCCGGATTGCCCCTTTGCCGGATTGCCCCTTTGCCGGATTGCCCCTTTGCCGGATTGCCCCTTTGCCGGATTGCCCCTTAGCCGGGGCCCTTTGCCGGATTGCCCCTTTGCCGGATTGCCCCTTAGCCGGGGCCCTTTGCCGGATTGCCCCTTTGCCGGATTGCCCCTTAGCCGGATTGCCCCTTAGCCGGATTGCCCCTTTGCCGGATTGCCCCTTTGCCGGATTGCCCCTTTGCCGGATTGCCCCTTAGCCGGGGCCCTTTGCCGGATTGCCCCTTTGCCGGATTGCCCCTTTGCCGGATTGCCCCTTTGCCGGATTGCCCCTTTGCCGGATTGCCCCTTTGCCGGATTGCCCCTTTGCCGGATTGCCCCTTTGCCGGATTGCCCCTTTGCCGGATTGCCCCTTAGCCGGGGCCCTTTGCCGGATTGCCCCTTAGCCGGATTGCCCCTTAGCCGGGGCCCTTTGCCGGATTGCCCCTTTGCCGGATTGCCCCTTTGCCGGATTGCCCCTTTGCCGGATTGCCCCTTTGCCGGATTGCCCCTTTGCCGGATTGCCCCTTTGCCGGGGCCCTTTGCCGGATTGCCCCTTTGCCGGATTGCCCCTTTGCCGGATTGCCCCTTTGCCGGATTGCCCCTTTGCCGGATTGCCCCTTTGCCGGATTGCCCCTTTGCCGGGGCCCTTTGCCGGATTGCCCCTTTGCCGGATTGCCCCTTTGCCGGATTGCCCCTTTGCCGGATTGCCCCTTTGCCGGGGCCCTTTGCCGGATTGCCCCTTTGCCGGGGCCCTTTGCCGGATTGCCCCTTTGCCGGATTGCCCCTTTGCCGGATTGCCCCTTTGCCGGATTGCCCCTTAGCCGGATTGCCCCTTAGCCGGATTGCCCCTTTGCCGGATTGCCCCTTAGCCGGATTGCCCCTTTGCCGGATTGCCCCTTTGCCGGATTGCCCCTTAGCCGGATTGCCCCTTTGCCGGATTGCCCCTTTGCCGGATTGCCCCTTAGCCGGATTGCCCCTTAGCCGGATTGCCCCTTAGCCGGATTGCCCCTTAGCCGGATTGCCCCTTTGCCGGATTGCCCCTTTGCCGGATTGCCCCTTTGCCGGATTGCCCCTTTGCCGGATTGCCCCTTTGCCGGGGCCCTTTGCCGGATTGCCCCTTTGCCGGATTGCCCCTTTGCCGGATTGCCCCTTTGCCGGATTGCCCCTTTGCCGGATTGCCCCTTAGCCGGATTGCCCCTTAGCCGGATTGCCCCTTAGCCGGATTGCCCCTTAGCCGGATTGCCCCTTAGCCGGATTGCCCCTTTGCCGGATTGCCCCTTTGCCGGATTGCCCCTTTGCCGGATTGCCCCTTTGCCGGATTGCCCCTTTGCCGGATTGCCCCTTTGCCGGATTGCCCCTTTGCCGGATTGCCCCTTTGCCGGATTGCCGGCCAGTTGGCACGGAGATCACCGTGGCACTGGAACCGCTGTGGAAGCGGGATCTCCATCACCTTGCCTGGCTGTTGTTGCTGGTTGTCACTGTTTGCTGAGTTATAGCTGTATGGATTGAGACAGTTAGGCCCTGGTACCATGTCTTGTTCTGCTCATGGCACAACATTACACCACTGCTCTCTCCTGCAGCCTCCACCATCGCAGACACACTCACATCGGTCCGGCACTTTACCGATGAGGCTTCTGCTTCACTAACTGGTGCACAGCACAGCCGTCCCGGTACAGCAGGTGGAGT
>NC_052155.1:444202-478752 GCF_902713615.1 Scyliorhinus canicula | reverse complement strand
ACAGAGGGAGAATTCAGAATGTCCAATTCATTTAACAGCACGTCTTTGGGGACTTGTGGGAGGAAACCGGAGCACCCGGAGGAAACCCACGCAGACACGGGGAGAACGTGCAGACTCCGCACAGACAGTGACCCAAGCTGGGAATCGAACCTGGGACCCTGATGCTGTGAAGCAACAGTGCTAACCACTGTGCTACCTATACCTGTGCTTCCCAGAACAAGATCCAGTCTCTCACTCCATCGAGATGAACGGAGAAACCCTCCCAAATATGGAACACTTCCCCTATCGGGGGAGCCATCGCTTCTCTAAGACTGACACTGATGCAGAGATCCAACATCGTGTCTAATCCGCAAGTCCCTCCTTCAGACGTGTAAAGTCTTTGACGACTGCCACACTCGTGCTGTTACCAAGACCCTGGTGTACAGAGCCATCGTCCTCGCAACTCTTCTAAACAGCTCAAAAACTTGGACTACGTACAGACACCAGCTCAAGGCCCTGGAGAGATTCCACCAATGATGTCTGAGACGGATTCTCCACATCAGCTGGAAGGACAGACGTAAAACATCAGAGGCCACAATCATCTGAAACCAACTCCACTGGGCCGGCCACATGCTCGGGATGTCAGAGTCCCAACCGCCAAAACTTCACCCAGCTCAAGGAAGGCTCCAGAACAAGGGAAGGATAAAGGAAGCTCTTCAGAGACACCCTGAAGGTTAACCTCAAGAAATGCAACATAGACATCAATGCCTGGCTCAGAAGAGACTGACTTGAAGGAACCTCTTGACTACAGGGGACACATTTCCTTCCAGGACATCCGACGGCAAGAGGAGGCCTGGCAAAGGATCCTGGGAAAGGAATACCCGTGACCTGGAGTCCAAGGATCAATCCCACCTCCCGGAAACATCAGCTAAGTGTGAGGTTGAAGATGCAGCTCTAGGATCAGGCTCCTCACGCAAGGACCCACCGAACCCATGACCTGAAACACGGAGTTTCTTAGGGGAACAATCATAGCCATTAGCGAGTGATCCTGAAGAGGATGTATTGGCATGCATTGCAAATTGGTCAGCAGACAGGAAACCGAGTAGGAATAAATGGGTCTTTTTCCAAGTGCGGGCGGTTCCTGCAGGATTAGTGTTTGGTAATTCACAATATACATCAACGATTTGGAAGTGGGAACAGAATGTGATATTTTCAAGTTTGCTGGTGACACAGAACTCGGTGGGAATGAGTGAGGTGGATGTTAAGGGGCTTCAGGGTGATTTAGACCAGGACACCCAGGTCCCTCTGCACAGCAGCATGCTGCAATTTTTTACCATCTAAACAATAATCAATTTTTCTGCTATTCCTATCAAAATGACATCACATTTGTCAACATTGTATTCCATCTGCCAGACCCTAGCCCATTCACTTAACCTATCCAAATCCCTCTGCAGACTTCCAGTATCCTCTGCACGTTTCGCTTTACCACTCATCTTAGTGTCATCTGCAAACTTGGACACATTGCCATTGGTCCCCAACTCCAAATCATCAATGTAAATTGTGAACAATTGTGGGCCCATCACGGATCCCTGAGAGACACCACTAGCTACTGATTGCCAACCAGAGAAACACCCATTTATCCCAACTCTTTGCTTTCTATTAATTAACCAACCCTCTATCCATGCTACGACATTACCCATAACGCTGTGCACCTGTATCTTATGCAGCAACCTTTTGTGTGGCACCTTGTCAGATGCCTTCTGGAAATCCAGATACACCACATCCACCAGTTCACCGTTGTCCACCAAGCTTGTAATGTCCTCAAAGAATTCTACTAGATTAGTCAAACATGACTTGCCTTTCATAAACCCATGCTGCGTCTGCCCAATGGCACAATTTCTATCCAGATGTCTCGCTATTTCTTCCTTGACGATAGATGCAAGCATTTTCTCCATTACGAAGTTAAGCTAACTGGCCTATCGTTACCGCCTTTAGTCCATAGGCTAATTGCCCCAAATTCTCCTGCTTTCTGTCTCCCTCCTGTCACAGCAATGTTATATTTGTAGTTTTCCAATCCTGCTTTTTGTTTGTGAATGATCCTAGGGTTAGGGTTGGAGTTAGGATTAGGGTTACGGTTGGAGTTAGGGTTAGGGGGCCGATTAGGGTTAGGAAGATGATTTATGAGGTTGAAGGTGCAAGCTGTTGCTGTTGAATTGTGGAATCGGTCACTCTGACACTCTCACTCACGCCTCCTGTTTCTTTGTTTCAGGCTCCGCTCCTCCCTCAGTGACTCCAACACCAAGCGGTTCAGATCGGATTCCCCCCCCCAGTCCGGCCAGTCCCTGCTCCAGCAAACAGTTTACCTGTGGTAGTGGTGAGTGTGTGGCCCGGTCTCGACTCTGTAACCTGCAACTGGATTGTCAGGATGGATCTGATGAGAAGGACTGTGGTAAGAGACCAACGCAGAGTGAGCTAACACGGCGGGTAGGGGGGGAATGGAGGGGAAGGAATGGAGGGGAGAGGCAGGGGTGGGGGTAAGGGGCCAGGGGGCGGGGGCAAGAGGCCGAGGAGGCGGGGGAATGGAGGGGAGGGAATGGAGGGGAGAGGCTGGGTGGGGGAAAGAGAGTGGAGGGGAGAGGCACGGTGGGAATGGAGTTGGGTTAGGATTAGGGTGGGTTAGGGTTAGGGTGGGTTAGGGTTCGGATCAGGGTTAGGATTAGGGTTAGGATCAGGGTTAGGATTAGCGTCGGGTTAGGATTAGGGTAAGGATTAGGGTGAGGGTGGGTTAGGGTTAGGGTTAGGGTGGGTTAGAGTTAGGGTTAGGATAAGGGTTAGGGTGGGTTAGGGTGGGTTAGGGTTAGGTTGGGTTAGGATTAGGGTGGGTTAGGGTTTGGGTTAGGGTGGGTTAGGGTTAGGGTGGGTTAGGAGTTAGGGTTCGGGTGGGTTAGGGTTAGGATTAGGGTTAGGGTGGGTTTGGAGTTAGGGTTAGGGTGGGTTAGGGTTAGGATTAGGGTTAGTGTGGGTAAGGAGTTAGGGTTAGGGTGGGTTAGGGTTAGGATTAGGGTTAGGGTGGGTTAGGAGTTAGGGTTAGGGTGGGTAAGGGGTTAGGGTGGGTTAGGGTTAGGGTGGGTTAGGGTTAGGATTAGGGTTAGGGTGGGTTAGGAGTTAGGGTTAGGGTGGGTAAGGAGTTAGGGTTAGGATTAGGGAGGGTTAGGAGTTAGGGTTAGGGTTAGGGAGGGTTAGGGTTAGGAGTTAGGGTTAGGGTGGGTTAGGAGTTAGGGTGGGTTAGGGTTAGGGTGGGTTAGGGTCAGGATTAGGGTTAGGGTTAGGGTGGGTTAGGGTTAGGGTGGGTTAGGGTCAGGATTAGGGTTAGGGTGGGTTAGGAGTTAGGGTTAGGGTGGGTTAGGGTTAGGGTTAGGATTAGGGTTAGGGTGGGTTAGGAGTTAGGGTTAGGGTGGGTTCGGGGCTAGGGTTAGGGTGGGTAAGGAGTTAGGGTTAGAGAGGTTAGGGTTAGGGTTAGGGTGGCGTGGTCGGGTATAATTTAATTCCCAATTCTCCCTTCCCATGTTTTGAGTAAATGACAGATTGCTCCGTAATTATGGTCTTCTGTTTCCACAGTGGACTGTGTCGTGTCGGACTGGACTCAGTGGAGTCAGTGTGGTCAGAGCTGCGGTCTGGGGGTGTTGTTCCGACACAGGGACATCCTGCGGCCGGCTCTCCCCAGCGGTCAATGTAACCAGCCCCGGTGGGACACTCGAGCCTGCTTTATCCAGGCCTGTCCAGGTAACCACACAACACCGCACAGGCCCAGGTAACCCACACAGGTCCAGGTAACCCACACAGGCTCAGGTAACCACACAACACCGCACAGGCCCAGGTAACCCACACAGGCCCAGGTAATCACACAACACCGCACAGGCCCAGGTAACCACAACACCGCACAGGCCCAGGTAACCACACAACACCGCACAGGCCCAGGTAACCACACAACACCGCACAGGCCCAGCTAACCACACAACACCGCACAGGCCCAGGTAACCACACAACACCGCACAGGCCCAGCTAACCACACAACACCGCACAGGCCCAGGTAACCACAACACCACACAGGCCCAGGTAACCCACACAGGCCCAGGTAACCACAACACCGCACAGGCCCAGCTAACCCACACAGGCCCAGGTAACCCACACAGGCCCAGCTAACCACACAACACCGCACAGGCTCAGGTAACCACAACACCGCACAGGCCCAGCTAACCCACACAGACCCAGGTAACCCACACAGGCCCAGCTAACCACACAACACCGCACAGGCCCAGGTAACCACAACACCGCACAGGCCCAGGTAACCCACACAGGCCCAGGTAACCACACAACACCGCACAGGCTCAGGTAACCACAACACCGCACAGGCCCAGGTAACCACAACACCGCACAGGCCCAGGTAACCACAACACCGCACAGGCCCAGGTAACCCACACAGGCCCAGGTATCCACAACACCGCACAGGCCCAGGTAACCCACACAGGCCCAGGTAACCACAACACCGCACAGGCCCAGGTAACCCACACAGGCCCAGGTAACCCACACAGGCCCAGGTAATCACAACACCGCACAGGCCTAGCTAACCACACAACACCGCACAGGCCCAGGTAACCACAACACCGCACAGGCCCAGGTAACCCACACAGGCCCAGGTAACCACAACACCGCACAGGCCCAGGTAACCCACACAGGCCCAGGTAACCACACAACACCGCACAGGCCCAGGTAACCACAACACCGCACAGGCTCAGGCACCATGCAGAATCACTGAGTTTGTAAAATTAAACACGAGGAACCTTTTAATATTAACTGTAAATATAATTCAATAGGAATAAATACAGCTGGATATCCACTGTCTGATTCCAGTGGATTAAGTTAGCCAGGAAGGACCTAAAGGGAGAGTTAAGAAGAGCGAGGAGAGGACACGAAAAGTCGTTGGCGGATAGGATCAAGGAAAACCCTAAGGCTTTCTATAGGTATTTCAGGAACAAAAGAATGACTAGAGTAAGATTAGAGCCAATCAAGGATAGTAGTGGAAAGTTGTGTGTGGAATCAGAGGAGATAGGGGAAGCGTTAAATGGATATTTTTCGTCAGTGTTTACACTGGAGAAAGACAATGTTGTCGAGGAGAACACTCAGGTTCAGTCGACCAGGCTAGATGGAATTGAGGTGCAAAAGGAGGAGGTGTTAGCAATTTTGGAAAATGTCAAAATAGATAAGTCCCCTGCGCCAGATGGATTTATCCTAGGATTCTCTGGGAAGCCAGGGAGGAGATTGCAGAGCCTTTGTCCTTGATCTTTATGTCGTCTTTGTCGACAGGAATAGTGCCAGAAGACTGGAGGATAGCAAATGTTGTCCCCTTGTTCAAGAAGGGGAGTAGAGACAACCCTGGTAATTATAGACCTGTGAGCCTTACTTCGGTTGTGGGTAAAATGTTGGAAAAGGTTATAAGAGATAGGGTTTATAATCATCTTGAAAAGAACAAGTTGATTAGCGATAGTCAACACGGTTTTGTGAAGGGTAGGTCATGCCTCACAAACCTTATTGAGTTTTTTGAGAAGGTGACCAAACAGGTGGATCAGGGTAAAGCTGTTGATGTGGTGTATATGGATTTCAGTAAGGCGTTTGATAAGGTTCCCCACGGTAGGCTATTGCAGAAAATAAGGAAGTATGGAATTGAAGGTGATTTAGCGGTTTGGATCAGTAATTGGCTAGCTGAAAGAAGACAGAGGGTGGTGGTTGATGGCAAATGTTCATCCTGGAGTTCAGTTACTAGTGGTGTACCGCAAGGATCTGTTTTGGGGCCACTGCTGTTTGTCATTTTTATAAATGACCTGGAAGAGGGTGTAGAAGGATAGGTTAGTAAATTTGCAGATGACACGAAGGTCGGTGGAGTTGTGGATAGTGCTGAGGGATGTTATAGGATACAGAGGGACATAGATAAGCTGCAGAGCTGGGCTGAGAGGTGGCGGATGGAGTTTAATGCGGAAAAGTGTGAGGTGGTTCACTTTGGAAGGAGTAACAGGAATGCAGAGTACTGGGCTAATGGCAAGATTCTTGGTAGTGTAGATGAACAGAGAGATCTCGGCATCCAGGTACATAAATCCCTGAAAGTTGCCACCCAGGTTAATAGGGCTGTTAAGAAGGCATATGGTGTGCTAGCCTTTATAAGCAGGGGGATTGAGTTTCGGAACCACAAGGTCATGCTTCAGCTGTACATACCTCTGGTGCGGCCGCACCTGGAGTACTGCGTGCAGTTCTGGTCACCACATTATAGGAAGGATGTGGAAGCTTTGGAAAGGGTTCAGAGGAGATTTACTAGGATGTCAGAGGCAGTTTCTTTACTCAGAGAGTAGTAGAGGGTGTGGAACGCCCTGCCTGCAACAGTAGTAGACTCGCCAACTTTAAGGGCATTTAAGTGGTCACTGGATAGACATATGGATGAAAATGGAATAGTGTAGGTCAGATAGGCTTCAGATGGTTTCACAGGTCGGCGCAACATCGAGGGCCGATGTTGATGTTCTGTGTAAAGAAACTGCCTCTGACATGTGTCCTATATCTACCACCCCTCAATTTAAAGCTATGTCCCCTCGTGTTGGTCATCACCATCCGAGGAAAGAGACTCTCACTGTCCACCCTATCTAACCCTCTGACTATCTTATATGTCTCTATTAAGTCACCTCTCAGCCTTCTCCTCTCTAACGAAAACAACCTCAAGTTCCTGAGCCTTTCCTCGTAACACCTTCCCTCCATACCAGGCAACATCCTAGTAAATCTCCTCTGAACCCTTTCCAAAGCTTCCACATCCTTCCTATAATGTGGTGACCAGAACTACACGCAGTACTCCAGGTGCGGCCGCACCAGAGTTTTGTACAGCTGCAGCATGACCTTGTGGCTCCGAAACTCAATCCCCCTACTGATAAAGGCTAGCACACCATATGCCTTCTTAACAGCGCTATTAACCTGGGTGGCAACTTTCAGGGATTTATGTACCTGGATGTCGAGATCTCTCTGTTCATCTACACTACCAAGAAACTTGCCATTAGCCCAGTACTCTGCATTCCTGTTACTCCTTCCAAAGTGAACCACCTCACACTTTTTCGCATTAAACTCCATCTGCCACATCTCAGCCCAGCTCTGCAGCTTATCTATGTCCCTCTGTAACCTATAACATCCTTCAGCAGTAGATGTAGTGTGCATGGATTTTAATAAGGCATTTGATAAGGTTCCCCATGGTAGGCTTCTGCAGAAAGTAAGGAGGCATGGGTTAGTGGGATATTTGGCCAGTTGGATAACGAACTGGCTAACCGATAGAAGTCAGAGAGTGATGGTGGATGGCAAATATTCAGCCTGGAGCCCAGTTACCAGTGGCGTACCGCAGGGATCAGTTCTGGGTCCTCTGCTGTTTGTGATTTTCATTAACGACTTGGATGAGGAAGTTGAAGGGTGGGTCAGTAAATTTGCAGACGATACGAAGATTAGTGGAGTTGTGGATAGTGAGGAGGGCTGTTGTCGGCTTCAAAGAGACATAGATAGGATGCAGAGCTGGGCTGAGAAGTGGCAGATGGAGTTTAACCCTGAAAAGTGTGAGGTTGTCCATTTTGGAAAGACAAATATGAATGCGGAATACAGGGTTAACGGTAGAGGTTCTTGGCAATGTGGAAGAGCAGAGAGATCTTGGGGTCTATATTCATAGATCTTTGAAAGCTGCCACTCAAGTGGATAGAGCTGTGAAAAAGGCCTATGGTGTGTTAGCGTTCATTAGCAGAGGGATTGAATTTAAGAGCCGTGGGGTTATGCTGCAACTATACAATTTCTTGGTTAGACCACATTTGGAGAATTGTGTGCGGTTCTGGTCACCTCACTATAGGAAGGATATGGAAGCATTGGAAAGGGTGCAAAGGAGATTTACCAGGATGCTGCCTGGTTTGCAGGATAGGTCTTATGAGGAGAGGTTGAGGGAGCTAGGGCTTTTCTCTTTGGAGCGGAGGAGGATGAGAGGCAATTTAATAGAGGTTTATAAGATGATGAGGGGGATAGATAGAGTGGACGTTCAGAGACTATTTCCTCGGGTGGATGTAGCTGTTACAAGGGGGCATAACTATAAGATGCAGGGTGGGAGATATAGGAGGGATGTCCGAGGTAGGTTCTTTACTCAGTGGTTAGGGTGTGGAATGGACTGCCTGCTGTGATAGTGGAGTTGGACACTTTAGGAACTTTCAAGCGGTTATTGGATAGGCATATGGAGCCCACCAGGATGATTGGGAGTAGGTTGATTTGATCTTAGTTTCAGACTAGTTCAGCACAACATCGTGGGCCGAAGGGCCTGTACTGCGCTGTACTGTTCTATGTTCTATGCACTCAGTCCCACATTAACCCCATATGTGGCAGACCCTTACTCAACTACTGGGTTTCGTAACAACCCATCTGGTTCACTAATGTCCTTTAGGGAAGGAAATCTGCCGTCCTTACCCGGTCTGGCCTACATGTGACTCCAGACCCACAGCAACGTGGGTGACTCTGGAATGACCCAGTGAGTCACTGAGTTCGAGGGCAATTAGAGATGGGTAACGAATGCTGGCCCAGCATCACCAATATCCTAGAATTAATTTCAAAATATATTTTTATTGGTTAATGTCAGTGAGCGATATGGAACAAAGATTGGTTTGTGTGATTTTGGTTCAAATCAGCGGTGATTTTACGGAATATGGGAGCAGACTTGTGGGACTGAACGGTCGATTTGTGTTCAGAGGAAGTAACTGTTTTGAGTGTTAGAATCCGGTGGTTCTTTATTAATGCTTCCTGATGCCATCAATCAGAGAATTGAAGTCTAACTGTTGTGCTTGTGTCACAGTGAATGGTCAGTGGTCAGCGTGGAGTGAATGGTCAGACTGTGATGCAGAGTGTAGCAGTGGAGTCCGATCCCGCCAGCGAGAGTGTGTCAACCCACCGCCAAAGAATGGAGGCCTGACATGTCCAGGCGTCGCCATGGAGACAGAGTCCTGTAACCGACACCTCTGTCCAGGCACAATGGGTGAGTTGATTCCCGACAGCCCAGACAGCACGGTAGCATGGTGGTTAGCATAAATGCTTCACAGCTCCAGGGTCCCAGGTTCGATTCCCGGCTGGGTCACTGTCTGTGCGGAGTCTGCACGTCCTCCCCCTGTGTGCGTGGGTTTCCTCCGGGTGCTCCGGGTTCCTCCCACAGTCCAAAGATGTGCAGGTTAGGTGGATTGGCCATGCTAAATTGCCCGTAGTGTCCTGTAAGGTTAGGGGGGGTTGTTGGGTTACGGGTATAGGGTGGATATGTGGGTTTGAGTAGGGTGATCATTGCTCGGCACAACATCGAGGGCCGAAGGGCCTGTTCTGTGCTGTACTGTTCTATGTTCTATGTGTCACCATCCAGTATCCTGAGCAGAATATCTGGATGAGAGTTCCCGTCAGCAATTCCAGAGGGTTTACCCCTCTGACGTTTCGGGCCTTGGCTGCGGGCTCTGTGAGAGACACTGTTTCATTCCCTACATGTAGTCAGATCCCGTGGTCTTTGTAATTCTCATTTATATCTATGAGCAGAGGGTTTGATCAGGGTGAATGTGCCATTGTTCTGTGAACACCGCCTTTGGCCCATGTTATGACCACAGCAGATGATCATTGCCGAGCAAAACCAAACCCCAGGGAGGAACTTGACATCGCCTTTGTTTTGTATTTGGGTAAACAAGCAGGGAACAGACCAATCCAAGTCCAGTAACACTTTGGGGATTTTAAACATTAAAGTTAAAAGGTTTATTAACAAGAAGAAAAAAAAAATCGCTTTATTGTCACGAGTAGGCTTCAATGAAGTTACTGTGAAAAGCCCCTAGTCGCCACATTCCGACACCTGTTCGGGGAGGCTAGTACGGGAATCGAATCGTGCTGCTGGCCTGCTTGGTCTGCTTTAAAAGCCAGCGATTTAGCCCAGTGAGCTAACCCAGCCCAGCCACAAAAAAAAACGTAAGCGCATGAGATTACAGCTACAGTTAAGATTAGTGCGACAAAACATTCCCCCCCCACCTAAAGACTACTTAGTCAGACTCACAAGTACAACCTTCCAGGGAACACGCCCTCGGAGATTTCTAACAATTAAAATCTTGTAATATTAGCCAAGCAAAGCTGCTGTTGCTTTAATAAAAGTAAACCACACAACCTCTCAAATTCACTGCCCTCTGGATGGCTGATTCAAACTTCACACCCCAGGATTTAAGAGGTTGGACTGACCCTTGACCTGGGCTTTGAGGGGTCAGCCTGACCCTTGACCTGGGCTTTGAAGGGACAGCTTGACCCTTGACCTGGGCTTTGAGGGGTCAGCCTGACCCTTGACCTGGGCTTTGAGGGATTGGAGGTTGTGGTTCTGATTTTATTTCAGATACTTTGACTGTTTCTGCTGTTTTTCAGAGTGTGATTCTGGGATGGTTTACGTGACAGCTGATGGATGTGACGATCGTTCCTTGGATCCCTGTCCAAACTCCTGCCAGGGCCTGAGCTCTGAGACAAACTGTAGCTCTGACTGCTTGGAAGGTTAGTCTGACTGGATCCAGATTGAGCAGCAATAACCTGATCCTTTGGCATCCTGATATTGTCACAGTGGGCGGGATAAAGAGAGTGCAGCTTTCAGACACAGAGAGCTGGGCTCAGTTTGGTTGGAGGGAGGGGACTTGGGAGGTGGCAGGAAATGCTCCTTGATTTCCACTATTTTCTGACGGCAGTGCTGCTGGTAGAATTTAAATTAAATAATAAATCTGTATGAAGCTGGTTTCAGTAATGAAATGAAAAATGAAAATGAAAATCGCTTATTGTCACGAGTAGACTTCAATGAAGTTACTGTGAAAAGCCCCTAGTCGCCACATTCCGGCGCCTGTTCGGGGAGGCTGGTACGGGAATGGTGAAACAGCCATCAGTTATTGTTAAAACTTCACTAATGTCCTTCAAGGAAGGAAATCTGCCATCCTTACCCGGTCCGGCCTACATGTGACTCCAGACCCACAGCAACGTGGTTCATTCTGAAATAGCCGAATGAGACACTCAGTTTCAGGGCAATTAGGGATGGGCAACAAATGCTGGCCCAGCATCACTAACATTCTGTGGAAGAATTGTAACCATCAATGTTCTTTAAATATTAGTAAAATAAATCAAGATGATTGGTGAGTGACGGGTAACATTTAAATAGGAGCAGATCCCCTTTACTAAGATCTATTGATCTCGGCCTTAAAAATACTCCATGACCCCCCCCCCCCCGGCTTCCACTGCCCCACCACCCCCCCAACCCCCCCAGCTTCCATCGCTTCCCCCCCCGGGTTCCACTGCCCCCCCCCCCCCCCCCCCCCCCCCCCAGTTTCCACCACTCCCACCCTGGCTTCCACCGCTCCCCCTCCCCCCAGGTACCCTGTCTAGTCCTATTAGAATTTTATAGGTTTCTATGAGGTCCCCCCTCATTCTTATGAATTCCAGCGAATACAATCCTAACCAACTCAATCCCTCCATGTACGTCAGTCCCACCATCCCTGGAATCAGTCTGGTAAACCTTCGCTGCACTTCCTCGAGAGCAACAACATCCTTCCTCAGAGAAGGAGACCAAAACTGCGCACAATACTCCAGGAGTGGCCTCACCAAGGCCCTGTACAATTGCAGCAACACATCCCTGCTTCTGTACTCAAAACCTCTCGCAATGAAGGCCAACATACCATTAGCCGTCTTTACCGCCTGCTGTACCTGCATGCTTACCTTCAGCGACTGGTGCACAAGGACACCCAGGTCCCGCTGCACATTCCCCTCTCCTAATTTTGGCCATTCAAGTAATAAACAGCCTTCTTGTTTTTGCTACCGAAGTGGATAACCTCCCATTTATCCACATTATACTGCATCTGCCATGCATGTACCCACTCACTCAGCCTGTCCAAATCCCGCTGAAGCATCTCTGCATCCTCCTCACAGCTCACCCTGCCACCCAACTTTCTATCATCTGCATATTTGGAGACATTACATTGAGTTCCCTCATCCAAATCATTAATATATATTGTGAATAGCTGGGGTCCCAGCATCGATCCCTGTGGTACCCCACCAGTTTCACCCTGCCGGTTTGAAAAAGACTTGTTAATCCCAACTCTTTGTTTCCTGTCTGCCAACCAGTTTTCTATCCACCTCAATACACTGCCCCCAATCCCATGCACTGTAATTTTACAGGCTAATCTTTGATGCGGGAATTTGTCAAAAGCCTTTGGAAAGTCCAAATAAACCACATCCACAGGCTCCCCCTCATCAACTCTACTAGTTACATCCTCAAAGAATTCCAGTAGTCAGTTTCTGACTGTAAGGGACCTACATTTATCTTCACCAATCTTTTTCTCTTCACTTAGCAATAGAAACTTTTACAGTCAGTTTTTATGTTCCCTGCAAACTTACTCTCGTACTCTCTTTTCCCCTTCTTAATCAATCACTTGGTCCTCATTATCGAATATGTCACTCATCTCTGTACAGGTACCTGCTTTTTACTCAAGTTTAACACTTTCCTTAATTACTTTACTGAGCTATGGATTGTGGGTGGGTCCTTCCTAATCTTCCTTATGAGCAGAAATCTACTTATTCTGAGTATTCTGAAACACGCTGGAATCTCTGCCATGCTCTGTATTGATCTATCCCCAAGCCGAGGGTCCCAGTTCACTGCAGCTCACACCGATTTCCTGCCCAGAATGTGCTGCTCTAAGAAACTGTCTCAAAAGCATCTGTGATCTAATCCCGGCTGCTGCTGGTACTGCTCTCAGAGGGCGGAGAGTCTCTGCAACTTTCTTCCGCAATAGGCCATGGAAGCTGAATCTTTGAATATTATTAAGGCTGAGTTGGAGAGATTCTTGATGAACAAGGGGGTGAAAGGTTATCGGGGAGTTGTAAGATTGAGCTCACAGTCAGATTAGCCAATGGTCTTACTGAATGGGATATCAGGTTCGAGGGGCTGAGTGGCCTCCTCCTGCCCCTAATTCCCATGTTTATCTGGAGGACGGGACTGAATTCTCTGGTCTTCAGGCCCGTGTTTCTCCTGTTCTCGATTGCCGCTGCAGGTCAACGGGATTTCTCATTGAAGACCCCCCCCCCCCCCCCCCCCCCCCCCCCCCCCAATGGATGTTGAGGTTAGGGATAGATGTTTGATTACTCTTGGTCAAGTCGGCATAAGGAGGGAGAATGTGTTGGGTATTCTAAAATGCATTAAAGTGGACAAGTCCCCAGGTCCGGATGGGATCTATCCCAGGTTACTGAGGGAAGCGAGGGTCGAAATAGTTGGGGCCTTAACAGATATCTTTGCAGCATCCTTGAACACGGGTGATGTACCGGAGAATTGCTAATGTTGTCCCCTTATTTAAGAAGGGTAGCAGGGATAATCCAGGGAATTATAGACCTGTGAGCCTGACATCAGTGGTAGGGAAAGCTGCTGGAGAAGATACTGAGGGATAGGATCTATTCCCATTTGGAAGAAAATGGGCTTATCAGTGATAGACAGCATGGTTTTGTGCAGAGAAGGTCATGTCTTACCAACTTAATAGAATTCTTTGAGGAAGTGACAAAGTTGATTGATGAGAGAAGGGCTGTAGATGTCATATACATGGACTTCAGTAAGGCGTTTGATAAGGTTTCCCATGGCAGGTTGATGGCAAAAGTGAAGTCTCATGGGGTCCAGGGTGTACTAGCTAGATGGATAAAGAACTGGCTGGGCAACAGGAGACAGAGAGTAGTAGTGGAAGGGAGTGACTCAAAATGGAGAACTGTGACCAGTGGTGTTCCACAGGGATCCGTGCTGGGACCACTGTTGTTTGTGATATACATAAATGATCTTGAGGAAGGTATAGGTGGTCTGATTAGCAAGTTTGCAGATGATACTAAGATTGGTGGAGTAGCAGATAGCGAGGAGGACTGTCAGAAAATACAGCAGAATATCGATAGATTGGAGAGTTGGGCAGAGAAGTAGCAGATGGAGTTCAATCCGGGCAAATGCGAGGTGATGCATTTTGGAAGATCCAATTCAAGAGCGAACTATACGGGAAATGAAAAAGCCCTGGGGAAAATTGATGTACAGAGAGATCTGGGAGTTCAGGTCCATTGTACCCTGAAGGTGGCAACGCAGATTGATAGAGTGGTCAAGAAGGCATACAGCATGCTTGCCTTCATCGGAAGAGGTATTGAGTACAAGAGTTGGCAGGTCATGTTACAGTTGTATAGGACTTTGGTTCGGCCACATTTGGAATACTGTGTGCAGTTCTAGTCGCCACATTACCAGAAGGATGTGGATGCCTTGGAGAGGGTGTAGAGGAGGTTCACCAGGATGTTGCCTGGTATGGAGGGTGCTAGCTATGAAGAAAGGTTGAGTAGGTTAGGATTGTTTTCGTTGGAAAGATGGAGGTTGAGGGGGGACCTGATTGAGGTCTACAAAATTATGAGAGGTATGGACAGGGTGGATAGCAACAAGCTTTTTCCATGAGTGGGGGTGTCAGTTACAAGGGGTCACGATTTCAAGGTGAGAGGGAGGCCGGGATCCAGTGGCACGGAGGCCGGGATCCAGTGGCACGGAGGCCGGGATCCAGTGGCACGGAGGCCGGGATCCAGTGGCACGGAGGCCGGGATCCAGTGGCACGGAGGCCGGGATCCAGTGGCACGGAGGCCGGGATCCAGTGGCACGGAGGTCGGGATCCAGTGGCACGGAGGCCGGGATCCAGTGGCACGGAGGCCGGGATCCAGTGGCACGGAGGCCGGGATCCAGTGGCACGGAGGCCGGGATCCAGTGGCACGGAGGCCGGGATCCAGTGGCACGGAGGACGGGATCCAGTGGCACGGAGGCCGGGATCCAGTGGCACGGAGGCCGGGATCCAGTGGCACGGAGGCCGGGATCCAGTGGCACGGAGGCCGGGATCCAGTGGCACGGAGGCCGGGATCCAGTGGCACGGCGGCCGGGATCCAGCGGCACGGAGGCCGGGATCCAGTGGCACGGAGGCCGGGATCCAGTGGCACGGAGGCCGGGATCCAGTGGCACGGAGGCCGGGATCCAGTGGCACGGAGGCCGGGATCCAGTGGCACGGAGGCCGGGATCCAGTGGCACGCCGGCCGGGATCCAGTGGCACGGAGGCCGGGATCCAGTGGCACGGAGGCCGGGATCCAGTGGCACGCCGGCCGGGATCCAGTGGCACGCCGGCCGGGATCCAGTGGCACGCCGGCCGGGATCCAGAGAGACACCAGAGGGTTCAGCAGGACAGCTGTCCCTTTCACACCGAGTTGTTGTGATCTGGGAGGTGCTCCGGAAGCAGTAACAGCAACAATAACTTTCCAAAGGGAATAAATCCTGGAAGATAATAATTTACCAGGTTCTGGGGAAAGAGCAGAGGGAGTGGATCTGATTGGATAGATCCTTCAGGAAGCTGTCACAGACACGATGGGCTGAATTTATAAGTTGTCTCATTCTCTCATTTTTGGCCACTCATTTCCTCGAAGTAGTTGAGACACAAACTATGGACTTGGATCATCAGCCATGTTCAGAATGAATGGTGGAGCAGGCTTGAGGGGCTGAATGGCCCCCTCCTGTCTCTATGTTTCTAAAATATATAAAGTGTGTAATTACCTGATGGGACTGTAAATGCTTCAGGACAGGTGTCACGTTGATGTGTGATGGTCTATTAGGGACATATGAGGAATGATTTAAACACTTTGTTCTCTTCCAGGCTGCCGATGTCCACAGGGTCTGTTCCTGCAGGATCGAAGCTGTGTGAATGTCACCGGGTGTCGCTGTTACTGGAGGACCAATATTTACCAACCTGGACAAGTTATCCAAATGAACAAATGCAACCATTGGTAACCAAGTCCTCAAACCAGTCAACCAATGACAGTCATTCTCCAGCTCACCAATTAATCAGGGCCAATTGCTCTCCAGTCAACCAATTAGGACATCCGCTTACCAATCAGGAGCATTTTCTGACCAATCAGGGACATCTAACCAATCAGGGGCATCCGCTAACCAATCAGGGACATCCTCTGACCAATCAGGGGCATCCGCTAACCAATCAGGGGCATCCTCTGACCAATCAGGGGCATCCTCTGACCAATCAGGGGCATCCTCTGACCAATCAGGGACATCCTCTGACCAATCAGGGACATCCTCTGCAGTATACTCCATATCTCATGGCTCCAGTATTAGATACGATACGGTACAGTCTGTATCTCATGGCTCCAGTATTAGATACGATACGGTACAGTCTGTATCTCATGGCCCCAGTATTAGATACGATACGGTACACTCTGTATCTCATGGCTCTAGTATTAGATACGATACAGTACAGTCTGTATCTCATGGCTCCAGTATTAGATACGATACGGTACACTCTGTATCTCATGGCTCCAGTATTAGATACGATACGGTACAGTCTGTATCTCATGGCCCCAGTACTAGATACGATATGGTACAGTCTGTATCTCATGGCTCCAGTATTAGATACGATACGGTACAGTCTGTATCTCATGGCCCCAGTATTAGATACGATACGGTACACTCTGTATCTCATGGCTCCAGTATTAGATACGATATGGTACAGTCTGTATCTCATGGCCCCAGTATTAGATACGATACGGTACACTCTGTATCTCATGGCTCCAGTATCAGATACGATATGGTACAGTCTGTATCTCATGGCCCCAGTATCAGATACGATATGGTACAGTCTGTATCTCATGGCCCCAGTATTAGATACGATATGGTACAGTCTGTATCTCATGGCCCCAGTATTAGATACGATATGGTACAGTCTGTATCTCATGGCCCCAGTATCAGATACGATACGGTACAGTCTGTATCTCATGGCCCCAGTATTAGATACGATACGGTACACTCTGTATCTCATGGCCCCAGTATCAGATACGATACGGTACACTCTGTATCTCATGGCCCCAGTATCAGATACGATACGGTACAGTCTGTATCTCATGGCCCCAGTATTAGATACGATACGGTACAGTCTGTATCTCATGGCTCCAGTATTAGATACGATACGGTACAGTCTGTATCTCATGGCCCCAGTATTAGATACGATACGGTACAGTCTGTATCTCATGGCTCCAGTATTAGATACGATATGGTACAGTCTGTATCTCATGGCCCCAGTATTAGATACGATATGGTACAGTCTGTATCTCATGGCCCCAGTATTAGATACGATATGGTACAGTCTGTATCTCATGGCCCCAGTATTAGATACGATACGGTACAGTCTGTATCTCATGGCCCCAGTATTAGATACGATACGGTACAGTCTGTATCTCATGGCCCCAGTATCAGATACGATACGGTACAGTCTGTATCTCATGGCCCCAGTATTAGATACGATATGGTACAGTCTGTATCTCATGGCCCCAGTATTAGATACGATACGGTACAGTCTGTATCTCATGGCCCCAGTATTAGATACGATACGGTACACTCTGTATCTCATGGCTCCAGTATTAGATACGATATGGTACAGTCTGTATCTCATGGCCCCAGTATTAGATACGATACGGTACAGTCTGTATCTCATGGCTCTAGTATTAGATACGATACGGTACAGTCTGTATCTCATGGCCCCAGTATCAGATACGATACGGTACACTCTGTATCTCATGGCTCCAGTATTAGATACGATACGGTACAGTCTGTATCTCATGGCTCTAGTATCAGATACGATACGGTACACTCTGTATCTCATGGCTCCAGTATTAGATACGATATGGTACAGTCTGTATCTCATGGCTCCAGTATTAGATACGATATGGTACAGTCTGTATCTCATGGCCCCAGTATTAGATACGATACGGTACACTCTGTATCTCATGGCTCCAGTATTAGATACGATATGGTACAGTCTGTATCTCATGGCCCCAGTATTAGATACGATACGGTACACTCTGTATCTCATGGCTCCAGTATTAGATACGATACGGTACAGTCTGTATCTCATGGCCCCAGTATTAGATACGATACGGTACTCTGAGACTCTGAGCTGGATTCTCCGCCCCGCCGCGCCACGTTTCTGCCCCGACCCGCCGGCTGGATTCTCCGTTCTGCCGGCTGGTGAATGGGGTTTCCCATTGTGGGGCAGCCACACGCCGCCAAATCCCTCCCACTGAAAGTCAGCATTGTATAGAATCCCTACAGTGCAGAAAGAGGCCATTCGGCCCATCGATTCTGCACCAACACCCTGAAAGAGCCCATACTGGGGCCCACTCACCCACCCTATCCTTGCAAACGCTACACATCACTAAACACTAAGGGGCAATTTATCACGGCCAATTCACCTAACCCGCACATCTTTGGGCTCTGGGAGGAAACCCACGCAGACATGAGGTGAAAGTGCAAACTCCACATAGAGTCAGCCAAGGTCAAAATTGAACCCGGGTTCCTGTCGCTGTGAGCTCCCAGTGCTAACCACTGTGCCGCCATGCCACCCACATTCAGCTTTGATACACTCACAAATGTGTGGAGCCTTAATGCAGGACCTGACCTTGAACTCAGAGAGCAGCCAGTTTCTTACCTGAAGTATTAAAGAAGGAATGAAGGGTGTAGCTCACAGGAAGTGATAATCTGAATTTAAACCATCAACTCTAAAAGCTAATTGACAATGCTGACCCAAATTCTAACCATAATCCTTACTGCTGAACACAAACTCTAAACCTGACTTCAACACTGACCCTGAAGCATGCTTTATATTGGAGATTGTAGACTTGAGTGGGAGCTGACCTGTGATTGTTAAAGGCCTCGCCCTGAGCTAACGGGTGAATAAATGCTGATTGTTAAAGGCCTCGCCCCGAGCTAACGGGTGAATAAATGCTGATTGTTAAAGGCCTCGCCCCGAGCTAACGGGTGAATAAATGCTGATTGTTAAAGGCCTCGCCCTGAGCTAACGGGTGAATAAATGCTGATTGTTAAAGGCCTCGCCCCGAGCTAACGGGTGAATAAATGCTGATTGTTAAAGGCCTCGCTCTGAGCTAACGAGTGAATAAATGCTAATTGTTAAAGGCCTCGCCCTGAGCTAACGGGTGAATAAATGCTGATTGTTAAAGGCCTCGCTCTGAGCTAACGAGTGAATAAATGCTGATTGTTAAAGGCCTCGCTCTGAGCTAACGAGTGAATAAATGCTGATTGTTAAAGGCCTCGCCCTGAGCTAACGGGTGAATAAATGCTGATTGTTAAAGGCCTTGCCCCGAGCTAACGGGTGAATAAATGCTGATTGTTAAAGGCCTCGCCCCGAGCTAACGGGTGAATAAATGCTGATTGTTAAAGGCCTCGCTCTGAGCTAACGAGTGAATAAATGCTAATTGTTAAAGGCCTCGCCCTGAGCTAACGGGTGAATAAATGCTGATTGTTAAAGGCCTCGCTCTGAGCTAACGAGTGAATAAATGCTGATTGTTAAAGGCCTCGCTCTGAGCTAACGAGTGAATAAATGCTGATTGTTAAAGGCCTCGCCCTGAGCTAACGGGTGAATAAATGCTGATTGTTAAAGGCCTTGCCCCGAGCTAACGGGTGAATAAATGCTGACTGTTTAATGACCTTGCCCAGAGCTAACGGGTGAATTATTCTTTTGCTGCTAGTGTCTGTAATCACGGCCGCATTTCCTGCGATGATTCGCTGTGTCCAGTCGATTGTGGTTGGTCAGCGTGGTCGCCGTGGACACCATGTGACACTCGGTGTGGTGTCGGAGTTGAAGAGAGATACAGGTTTGGAAACGATTGTGACAAAGTCGCTGATCAGATTGATCTCTGCCGGGAGTGCAGCGTCTCGCTTGCAATAATCATTCATTCGGAGCATTTCCAGTATTTATTCTTTCATTGGGGTCTGAGTGCCGCTGGTTAGGTCAACATTTGTTGCCCATCCCTAATTGCCCTTGTGAAGGTGATGATGAATCTCCCTCTTGAACCGCTGCAGTCCCTGAGGTGTAGGTACACCCACAGTGCTGTTAGGGAGGGAGTTCCAGGATGTTGCCCCAGCGACAGTGAAGGAACGGGGATATATTTCCAAGTCAGGGTGGTGAGGAGTATTGTGTTCAGTTTTGGTCTCCTTACTTGAGAAAGGACGTACTGGCGCTGGAGGGTGTGCAGAGGAGATTCACTAGGTTAATCCCAGAGTTGAAGGGGTTGGATTATGAGGAGAGGTTGAGTAGACTGGGACTGTACTCGTTGGAATTTAGACGGATGAGGGGGGATCTTATAGAAACATTTAAAATTATGAAGGGAATAGATAGGATAGATGCGGGCAGGTTGTTTCCACTGGCGGGTGACAGCAGAACTAGGGGGCATAGCCTCAAAATAAGGGGAAGTAGATTTAGGACCGAGTTTAGGAGGAACTTCTTCACCCAAACGGTTGTGAATCTATGGAATTCCTTGCCCAGTGAAGCAGTCGAGGCTCCTTCATTACATGTTTTTAAGGTAAAGATAGATAGTTTTTTGAAGAATAAAGGGATTAAGGGTTATGGTGTTCGGGCCGGAAAGTGGAGCTGAGTCCACAAAAGATCAGCCATGATCTAATTGAATGGCGGAGCAGGCTCGAGGGGCCAGATGGCCTACTCCTGCTCCTAGTTCTTATGTTCTTATGTGAGTGACTTGGAGGGGAACCTAATTCTGGATCGATTTCTAGGGAATGAAGCCAGACAGGTGGCTGATGTGATGGTGGGGGAGCATTATGGTGATAGTGACCACAACATGGTTCAATTTTAATTTGTTATGGACAAAGAAATAGACAAGTTGCAAGAAAAAGGTTTTGGATTGGGGTAGAGTTGATTTTAGTAAAATAATGCAGGATCTGTCCAGAGCGCAGTGTCCGAAGCCAGAGCACAGTGTCCGGAGCACAGTGTCCAGAGCGCAGTGTCCGGAGCGCAGTGTCCAGATAGCAGTGTCCGGAGTGCAGTGTCCGGAGTGCAGTGTCCGGAGTGCAGTGTCCGGAGTGCAGTGTCCGGAGCGCAGTGTCCGGAGCGCAGTGTCCGGAGCGCAGTGTCCAGAGCGCAGTGTCCAGAGCACAGAGTCCAAAGCTGGAGCGCAGTGTCCGGAGCGCAGTGTCCGGAGCGCAGTGTCCAGAGCGCAGTGTCCAGAGCGCAGAGTCCAAAGCCGGAGCTCAGTGTCCAGAGCTCAGTGTCCAGAGCTCGGTGTCCAGAGCTCAGTGTCCAGAGCTCAGTGTCCAGAGCGCAGTGTCCGGTGCGCAGTGTCCAGAGCGCAGAGTCCAGAGCGCAGAGTCCAGAGCCGGAGCGCAGTGTCCAGAGCGCAGTGTCCGGTGCGCAGTGTCCAGAGCGCAGAGTCCAGAGCGCAGAGTCCAGAGCCGGAGCGCAGTGTCCAGAGCGCAGTGTCCGGTGCGCAGTGTCCGGTGCGCAGTGTCCGGTGCGCAGTGTCCAGAGCGCAGTGTCCGGTGCGCAGTGTCCGGTGCGCAGTGTCCGGTGCGCAGTGTCCGGTGCGCAGTGTCCGGAGCGCAGTGTCCGGTGCGCAGTGTCCGGAGCGCAGTGTCCAGAGCGCAGTGTCCGGTGCGCAGTGTCCGGAGCGCAGTGTCCGGAGCGCAGTGTCCAGAGCGCAGTGTCCGGAGCGCAGAGTCCGGAGCGCAGTGTCCGGAGCGCAGTGTCCGGAGCGCAGTGTCCAGAGCGCAGTGTCCAGAGCGCAGAGTCCAAAGCCGGAGCTCAGTGTCCAGAGCTCAGTGTCCAGAGCTCAGTGTCCAGAGCTCAGTGTCCAGAGCTCAGTGTCCAGAGCGCAGTGTCCGGTGCGCAGTGTCCAGAGCGCAGAGTCCAGAGCGCAGAGTCCAAAGCCGGAGCGCAGTGTCCAGAGCGCAGTGTCCGGTGCGCAGTGTCCAGAGCGCAGTGTCCGGTGCGCAGTGTCCGGTGCGCAGTGTCCGGTGCGCAGTGTCCGGTGCGCAGTGTCCGGAGCGCAGTGTCCAGAGCGCAGTGTCCGGTGCGCAGTGTCCGGTGCGCAGTGTCCGGTGCGCAGTGTCCGGAGCGCAGTGTCCAGAGCGCAGTGTCCGGTGCGCAGTGTCCGGTTGCGCAGTGTCCGGTGCGCAGTGTCCGGTGCGCAGTGTCCGGGAGCGCAGTGTCCGAGCGCAGTGTCCGGAGCGCAGTGTCCAGAGTCCAAAGCCGGAGCGCAGTGTCCAGAGCGCAGTGTCCGGTGCGCAGTGTCCGGATCACAGTGTCCAGAGCGCAGTGTCCGGAGCGCAGTGTCCGGAGCGCAGTGTCCAGAGCGCAGTGTCCGGTGCGCAGTGTCCGGTGCGCAGTGTCCGGTGCGCAGTGTCCGGTGCGCAGTGTCCGGAGCGCAGTGTCCAGAGCGCAGTGTCCGGTGCGCAGTGTCCGGTGCGCAGTGTCCGGTGCGCAGTGTCCGGTGCGCAGTGTCCGGAGCGCAGTGTCCGGAGCGCAGTGTCCGGAGTGCAGTGTCCGGAGCGCAGTGTCCAGAGTCCAAAGCCGGAGCGCAGTGTCCAGAGCGCAGTGTCCGGTGCGCAGTGTCCGGATCACAGTGTCCAGAGCGCAGTGTCCGGAGCGCAGTGTCCGGAGCGCAGTGTCCGGAGCACAGTGTCCAGATCACAGTGTCCCTGGATAGGGTCCCCGGATAGGGATAGGGACCCCGGATAGGGATAGGGACCCCGGATAGGGATAGGGCCCCGGATAGGGATAGGAACCCCCGGATAGGGTCCCCGGATAGGGACCCCGGATAGGGATAGGGCCCCGGATAGGGATAGGTCCCCGGATAGGGATAGGGCCCCGGATAGGGATAGGAACCCCCGGATAGGGATAGGGCCCCGGATAGGGATAGGAACCCCCGGATAGGGTCCCCGGATAGGGTCCCCGGATAGGGACCCCGGATAGGGACTCCGGATAGGGATAGGGTCCCCGGATAGGGACCCCAGATAGGGACTCCGGATAGGGATAGGGTCCCCGGATAGGGACCCCGGATAGGGACCCCGGATAGGGTCCCCGGACCCCGGATAGGGATAGGGTCCCCGGATAAGGATAGGGTCCCCGGATAGGGTCCCCGGATAGGGACTCCGGATAGGGATAGGGTCCCCGGATAGGGACCCCGGATAGGGACCCCGGATAGGGACCCCGGATAGGGACTCCGGATAGGGATAGGGTCCCCGGATAGGGACCCCGGATAGGGACTCCGGATAGGGATAGGGACCCCGGATAGGACCCCGGATAGGGACTCCGGATAGGGTCTCCGGATAGGGATAGGGACTCCGGATAGGGTCCCCGGATAGGGACCCCGGATAGGGACTCCGGATAGGGATAGGGATCCCGGATAGGGATAGGGACTCCGGATAGTGTTCCCGGATAGGGTCCCCGGATAGGGACCCCGGATAGGGATAGGGATCCCGGATAGGGATAGGGACTCCGGATAGGGACCCCGGATAGGGACTCCGGATAGGGATAGGGATCCCGGATAGGGACCCCGGATAGGGACTCCGGATAGGGATAGGGATCCCGGATAGGGATAGGGACTCCGGATAGTGTTCCCGGATAGGGTCCCCGGATGATACAAAGTTGGGTGGGAGGGTGAGCTGTGAGGAGGATGCAGAGATGTTTCAGTGGGATTTGGACAGGCTGAGTGAGTGGGCACATGCATGGCTGATGCAGTATAATGTGGATAAATGGGAGGTTATGAAAAATGAAATGAAAATTGCTTATTGTCACGAGTAGGCTTCAATGAAGTTACTGTGAAAAGCCCCTAGTTGCCACATTCCGGCGCCTGTTCGGGGAGGCTGGTACGGGAATTGAACCGTGCTGCTGGCCTGCTTGGTCTGCTTTAAAAGCCAGCGATTTAGCCCAGTGTGCTAAACCAGCCCTTTATGAAGGCAAACTATTATCTGAATGGCCATAAATTAGGAGAGGGGAATGTACAACGAGACCTGGGTGTGCTCGTACACAGTCGCTGCCGGTAAGCAGGTACAGCAGGCGGTAAAGAAGATGAATGATATCCTGGCCTTTACAGCACGAGGATTCGAATACAGGAGCAGCGATGTCTGACTGCAATTGTACAGGGCCTTGGTATGGGCGGGTCTGGAAAAACTCACTCATGCAGTTTCTGTGAGACGGTCTTCCTTTCTATTATTGCACAGTAAGAAGTCTTACAACACCAGGTTAAAGTCCAACAGGTTTGTTTCAAACACGAGCTTTCGGAGCACGGCTCCTTCTTCAGGTGAATGGTTCAAAGTGGAGAGGATCTCCAGGAAGATCGCGCATATAGACACTGACATTCAGTTTCTACAAAGATGCAAAAAAGCAGACAAACCATTCACCTGAAGAAGGAGCCATGCTCCGAAAGCTCGTGTTTGAAACAAACCTGTTGGACTTTAACCTGGTGTTGTAAGACTTCTTACTGTGCTCACCCCAGTCCAACGCCGGCATCTCCACATCATGTCTATTATTGCAGATTGCAGTTGCCAGATTTTGACTCCATTGTGTTCCACTCCATGTATAGGTCTCCAACAAACCCCTCTGCCTCAATCGATGGGCTGCCATGTGTAGGAGACAGTCTGGGTGTGCGGGCTTGTTATACACCCTGCAAACTAGGTAAGGTTTAACCCATCATTATAATAAACTTCCTTATAATAAACATAGTAAATAGAATCAGGAGGAGGCCATTCAGCCCCTCAAGCCCACACCGCCATTCATTCTGATCATGGCTGGTCATCCAACTCATTAACCTAATCCCGCTTTCCACCATATCCTTTCATCCCCTTCACCCTAAGTGCTGTATCTAACTGCGTCTTGACTATATTCAATGTTTTAGCATCAACTCCCTCCTGTGGTAACAAATTCCACAGACTCACCACTCTCAGCGTGAAGAAATGTCTCCTCATCTCTGTCCTGAATGGTCTACCCCGTATCCTCAGACTGTGACCCCTGGTTCTGGACACACCCACCATCGGGAACATCCTTCCTGCATCTACCCTGTCCCCATCGGGAACATCATTCCTGCATCTACCCTGTCCCCATCGGGAACATCATTCCTGCATCTACCCTGTCCCCATTGGGAACATCCTTCCTGCATCTACCCTGTCCCCATCGGGAACATCCTTCCTGCATCTACCCTGTCCCAATCGGGAACATCCTTCCTGCACCTACCCTGTCCCCATCGGGAACATCCTTCCTGCATCTACCCTGTCCCCATCGGGAACATCCTTCCTGCATCTACCCTGTCCCCATCGGGAACATCCTTCCTGCATCTACCCTGTCCCCATCGGGAACATCCTTCCTGCATCTACCCTGTCCCCATCGGGAACATCCTTCTGCATCTACCCTGTCCCCATCGGGAACATCCTTCCTGCATCTACCCTGTCCCCATCGGGGAACATCCTTCCTGCATCTACCCTGTCCCCATCGGGAACATCCTTCCTGCATCTACCCTGTCCCCATCGGGAACATCCTTCCTGCATCTACCCTGTCCCCATCGGGAAACATCCTTCCTGCATCTACCCTGTCCCCATCGGGAACATCCTTCCTGCATCTACCCTGTCCCATCGGGAACATCCTTCCTGCATCTACCCTGTCCCCATCGGGAACATCCTTCCTGCATCTACCCTGTCCCCATCGGGAACATCCTTCCTGCATCTACCTGTCCCCTCGGGAAAATCCTTCCGCATCTACACTGTCCCCATCGGAACCATCCTTCCTGCATATTGACCCTGTGCCCCATCAGGAACATCCTTCCAGCATCTACCCTGTCCCCCATCGGGAACATCCTTCCTGGCATCTACCCTGTCCCATCGGGCACAATCCTTGCCTGATCTACACTGTCCCAATCGGGAACACTCCCTTCCTGCATCTACCCTGTCCCCATCGGACACTCCTTCCCTGCATCTACCCTGTCAGTCCTGATTCGAATTTTATACGTTTCTATGAGATTCCTCTAATTCTTCTGAACTTATGAATTACCATTGAATCTAATACTAAACATTCAGTCCCTCCATCATACATCACCCCCCAGTCCTGCCCAGGAATCAGTCTGATAACCTTTGCTGCCCTCGCTCTATAGCTGGACCATTCTCTCCGGCATAAGGAGACCAAAACTGCATCCCCCCACCCCCCCACCCCCCCCCCCCCCCGACCCCCCCCACCCCCGACACCCCCCCCCACCCCTCACCCTCTGACCCCTCACCCCCGACCCCTCACCCCCCGACCCCCTCACCCCCCGACCCCCTCACCCCCGACCCTCACCCCTCACCCCCCGACCCCCTCACCCCCCGACCCCCTCACCCCCCGACCCCCTCACCCCCCGACCCCCACCACCCACCCCTCACCCCCCCCACCCCTCACCCCCCGACCCCCCGACCCCCTCACCCCCCCACCCCCTCACCCCCCGACCCCCTCACCCCCCCCGACCCCCTCACCCCCCCGACCCCCTCACCCCCCCGACCCCCTCACCCCCCGACCCCTCCCCCCTCACCCCCCCGACCCCCTCCCCCCCCCTCACCCCCCCGACCCCCTCACCCCCCCGACCCCCTCACCCCCCCCCCCCACCCCCCTCACCCTCCGACCCCCTCACCCTCCCTCCGACCCCCTCACCCCCCCCCCCCCCCCCCGACCCCCCCCACCCCTCACCCCCGACCCCCCCACCCCCCGACCCCCCTCACCCCCCGACCCCCTCACTCCCCGACCCCCTCACCCCCCGACCCCCTCACCCCCGACCCCCTCACCCCCGACCCCCTCACCCCCCGAGTCCCTCACCCCCCGACCCCCTCACATCCCGACCCCCTCACTCCCCGACCCCCTCACTCCCGGCCCTGCTTCTCCCTGCCCCCTCTCTTGGCCCTCCCTCTTTCGCAACTTCTCCCTCTCAATCTGCCTCTTTTTGCAATGACTCGGTCTCTTCCTTTGTTCAGATGTTGCTGAGTCGGTTCATGGCTGGACCATGTGGTCTCCATGGTCACGCTGCAGTCGGACCTGTTTCTATGATGTGGATGAAGTGTCCATCAGGAGACGATTCCGACATTGTCCCAGTTCCGATGGGACCAATTCCAGCTGCCAAGGAGAATCCATTCAGGAAGAGCAATGTCTTATTCACCCGTGTGCAGGTGGGAGCCGTGTTAGTGATGAGCAGAGAGTGTGTATTCTGGATTGCTGTGGAATGATGCATCATACAGTTCTGTATGCACATGTCTTAGTCGTGTGCTGGTGCTGTGCGTGTGCTGGTGTGGAGCGTGTGCTGGTGCGGAGCGTGTGCAGGAACAGAGGGACCTGGGTGAAGATGTGCAGAGATCATTGAAGTGGGCAGGACTGGTGAAAATGAAAATGAAATGAAAATCGCTTATTGTCATGAGTAGGTTTCAATGAAGTTACTGTGAAAAGCCCCTAGTCGCCACATTCCGGCGCCTGTTCGGGAAGGGTGGTACGGGCTGGTGCTGGCCTGCCTTGTTCTGCTTTCAAAGCCAGCGATTTAGCCCAGTGTGCCAAACAGCCCCTTAGGAGAGAGCAGTTATTGAAGCAGAGAGTATTCTGGGATGTATTAACTGGGACACAGAGTACAGCAACGAGGAGGTTATACTGAACTTATACAGACACTAGTTAGTCCTCAGCTGGAATATTGGGCACAGTTCTGGGAGCCACACTATGGGAGGGATGTGAACACATTGGAGAGAATGGGGAAGAGGTTCACAGGAATGGTTCCAGGTGTGAAGAGCATGTTATTATTTTAATAGTTTGAGTACATTGTGTGTGTTTGTGTGTGTGAGACTAATTTAATTAAGCTGTGGACTGAGTATTGATAGAATTGGAAGCAGCAAAGGGACTGGGTGTAAGTTGATTTGAAGTGAATAGGGCCAAGTTGGATGGTTTACATATAAACACAACATGAGTAGAAAATTTCCATTTGGAGATAAGTGAGGATTTGGATTTTTAGCTGTTGAATTTTGAATGGAGGTCAGGGTGTTGCCATAATAATTAAGGAAAAGTTATTCAATTTTATTTTACCCAGAAATAGGGGCCGTCCGTAGAACCATAGAAACCATAGAATCTCGACAGTGCAGAAGGATATCTTTCAACCCCTTGGATCTGCTCCAACCCTCTGAAAGAGAACTTTACCTCAGCCCACACCTCCACCCTATCCCCATAACCCTACCTAACCTTTATTGGACACTAAGGGCAATTTATCACGGTCAATCCACCCAACCTGCACATCTTTGGACTGTGGGAGGAAACCGGAACACCCGGAGGAAACCCACGCACACACTGGGAGGACGTGCAGACTCCGCACAGACAGTGACCCAGCAGGGAATCGAACCTGCGACCCTGGCGCTGTGAAGCCACAGTGCTATCCACTGTGCTACCGTGCTGCCCACAAATCCTGGAAATGATAAATTTCAAAGAAGGATAAGGACAATGGAGAAAGAGGAAAGAATGTTTTTAAGGAGAGGGTGGAAGCTGTGTTGAGGCATGGCCATGTAAGATCTCCTGAAGAGTGTGCTCAAGGTGAACGGTGAAAAAGTGAAGATCTGGTTGTCCCACAGAACAGGACTTTGCTTCAAAGCCATGGATTTGCACAATCGAGAGAGACAGGGTGAGAGAGAGAATCCTGTGAATACCAGTGGGCTGCTCTTTGTGATAATATTGGTGGAATTCTAGAGATTAAATTGATATAAGGATTTATGTCTAAAAGGAACATTTATCAGTTGAATCAATTAAGAATCTGTTTTTATGCAAATGTTCCCTCAGTCTAATTTTTAAGTATGTTGATGCAATCTTGTGCATATAAGTTTTATTTTGTTAATAAATGTTCCAATTTAATATATGAAATCTCCCACAAAATATTTGGTTCTTGACTTCAGTACATGTATCTTCTCATCGTGAAATACAAATTGAAAATAGTTATGATAACTTGTCCATGTTTCCCCCTGCCGGATCGAACACAGCGATGAGGAACTTCAATTCTGAAGATAAATTGGAATAGTTCAGATGGTTCTCTGTGCAGAAGAGAAAGCTGAAAGGCTGCTCACCGGCTGAAACATCGAGACGGTCGACACCTGATCCGTGCCCCGTCCTTGTGAATCACATAATTCGCAAAGTGGAGACTTCCGGTGGCGGCCATGGAGGAGTAGGTCGCACATTTGATAGCTCCAGCCTCTGATGGACTTTTGGACCTTTCTCTCCCGTTTTTTTCAGATTTTATTGGATAAATCAGTGAAGAGTGAGACAGTGAGGAGAAATCCCCCTCCGGTGTAGGAGAATTGGACCAGAAGTGGCCGTGTGAGAAGACAAAGTTCTATAGGGGAGACGCAAGCAGAGCCGGCAATGCGGGACAGCATGGCGGAGAGCAAGGGCCGCAGGGAGACGGCACAATGGTCGACGGAGCAGCTGGTGAAGTTTTTTGAAGATTGCTTTGCCAAGCTGAAGAAGGACACGCTGGACCCGTTCAAGGCTTCGATTGATCAGGTGGTACAGAATCAGGAGACCCACAGACGTGTGATCCAGGAGGTGGAGAAAAAGGTGTTCCGAGCACGAGTAATACATACTCTGTCTCTCTCGACTGTGCAAATCCATGGCTTTAAAGCAAAGTCCTGTTCTGTGGGACAACCAGATCTTCACTTTTTCACCGTTCACCTTGAGCACACTCTTCAGGAGATATTACATGGCCAGGCCTCAACACAGCTTACACCCTCTCCTTAAAAACATTCTTTCCTCTTTCACCATTGTCCTTATCCTTCTTTGAAATTTATCATTCCCAGGAGTTGTGGGCAGCACGGTAGCACAGTGGATAGCACTGTGGCTTCACAGCGCCAAGGTCCCAGGTTCGATTCCGACCTCGGGTCACTGTCTGTGCGGAGTCTGCACGTTCTCCCCGTGTCTGCATGGGTTTCCTCCGAGTGCTCCGGTTTCCTCCCACAGCCCAAAGATGTGCAGGTTAGGTGGATTAGCCGTGATAAATTGCCCTTTTGTCCGGAAAGGTTGGGAGGGGTTGTTGGGTTACCGAGATAGGGTGGAAGTGAGGGCTTGGGTGGGTCGGTACAGACTTAATGGACTGAATGGCCTCCTTCTGCATTATATGTTCTATGGGGTACATAAGGTGGAGATGATGAATGACCATCAGAAAAGAATGCAGGAGAAGCTGGAGGACCTGGAGAACAGGTCCAGGAGGCAGAATCTGAGAATCGGCGGCCTCCCTGAAGGGGATCAGATCGGATGCGAGGGCCTATGTGACGGACATGCTGGAGAAGTTGTAGGGGGCTGAGGTGTTCCCTCGGCCCCTGAAGTGGATAGGGCGCACAGAGCCCTCGCGAGGAAGCCCCGAGTGAACGAGCTGCTGAGGGCGATGGTGGTACGCTTTCACCGATTCCTGGACAAGGAACACGTTCTGCGGTGGGCCAAGATGGAACGGAGCAGCAAGTGGGAGAATTGTGAGCTGCGCATTTATCAGGACCTGGGTGCGGATTTGGCCAAGAGGTGAGCTGGGTTTAATTGGGCAAAAACGGCACTCTTTAAGAAGGGGGTGAAGTTCGAGATGGTGTACCCAGCCCGTCTGTGGGTCACATATGAGGAACAGGATTTTTACTTTGAAACACCGGACGATGTATGGACTTCCATCAAGGAAAAAATACTGGCGGTGATCTAAAGACACTGAATCCTTGGAGAGCATTGTAGTGGTGATTTGTTGTGTTAGGTTGGATAAGAAGTGTTTTGTGCAATAAGGTGCTGTTTCGATGGCTACAGTTAACTTTGTCTTACTGGGAGCTGGGTGGAGGGGTGTGGTTTTTGTGGTTGTTTTTTTGCTGTTTTTTCTGATTTTTTTTACTGGGGAATGTGATAAGAACATAAGAACTAGGAGCAGGAGTAGGCCATCTGGCCCCTCGAGCCTGCTCCGCCATTCAATTAGATCATGGCTGATCTTTTGTGAACACAGCTCCACTTTCCGGCCCGAACACCATAACCCTTAATCCCTTTATTCTTCAAAAAACTATCTATCTTTACCTTAAAAACATTTAATGAAGGAGCCTCAACTGCTTCACTGGGCAAGGAATTCCATAGATTCACAACCCTTTGGGTGAAGAAGTTCCTCCTAAACTCAGTCCTAAATCTACTTCCCCTTATTTTGAGGCTATGTCCCCTAGTTCTGCTTTCACCCGCCAGTGGAAACAACCTGCCCGCATCTATCCTATCTATTCCCTTCATAATTTTAAATGTTTCTATAAGATCCCCCCTCATCCTTCTAAATTCCAACGAGTACAGTCCCAGTCTACTCAACCTCTCCTCATAATCCAACCCCTTCAGCTCTGGGATTAACCTAGTGAATCTCCTCTGCACACCCTCCAGCGCCAGTACGTCCTTTCTCAGGTAAAGAGACCAAAACTGAACACAATACTCCAGGTGTGGCCTCACTAACACCTTATACAATTGCAGCATAACCTCCCTCGTCTTAAACTCCATCCCTCTAGCAATGAAGGACAAAATTCCATTTACCTTCTTAATCACCTGTTGCACCTGTGAACCAACTTTTTGCGACTCATGCACTAGCACACCCAGGTCTCTCTGCACAGCGGCATGCTTTAATATTTTATCATTTAAATAATAATCCCTTTTGCTGTTATTCCTACCAAAATGGATAACCTCACATTTGTCAACATTGTATTCCATTTGCCAGACCCTAGCCCATTCACTTAACCTATCCAAATCCCTCTGCAGACTTCCAGTATCCTCTGCACTTTTCACTTTACCACTCATCTTAGTGTCATCTGCAAACTTGGACACATTGCCCTTGGTCACCAACTCCAAATCATCTATGTAAATTGTGAACAATTGTGGGCCCAACACTGATCCCTGAGGGACACCACTAGCTACTGATTGCCAACCAGAGAAACACCCATTAATCCCCACTCTTTGCTTTCTATTAATTAACCAATCCTCTATCCATGCTGCTACTTTACCCGTAATTTTTTTAACGTAGAATTTACAGTGCAGAAGGAGGCCATTCGGCCCATCGAGACTGCACCGGCTCCCGGAAAGAGCACCCTACCCGAGGTCAACAGCTCCACCCTGTCCCCATAACCCAGTAACCCCACCCAACACTAAGGGCAATTTTGGACAATAAGGGCAATTTATCATGGCCAATCCACCTAACCTGCACATCTTTGGACTGTGGGAGGAAACCGGATCATCCGGAGGAAACCCACACACACACAGGGAGGACGTGCAGACTCCGCACAGACAGTGACCCAAGCCAGGAATCGAACCTGGGATCCTGGAGCTGTGAAGCAATTGTGCTATCCACAATGCTACCGTGCTGCCATGCATCTTTATCTTATGCAGCAACCTTTTGTGTGGCACCTTGTCAAAGGCTTTCTGGAAATCCAGATATACCACATCCATTGGCTCCCCGTTATCTACTGCACTGGTAATGTCCTCAAAAAATTCCACTAAATTAGTTAGGCAAGACCTGCCCTTTATGAGCCAATGCTGCGTCTGCCCAATGGGACAATTTCTATCCAGATGCCTTGCTATTTCTTCCTTGATGATAGATTCCAGCATCTTCCCTACTACCGACGTTAAGCTGACTGGCCTATAATTACCCGCTCTCTGCCTACCTCCTTTTTTAAACAGTGGCGTCACGTTTGCTAATTTCCAATCCACCGGGACCACCCCAGAGTCTAGTGAATTTCGGTAAATTATCACTAGTGCATCTGCAATTTCCCTAGCCATCTCTTTTAGCACTCTGGGATGCATTCCATCAGGGCCAGGAGACTTGTCTACCTTTAGCCCCATTAGCTTGTCCATCACTACCTCCTTAGTGATAACAATCCTCTCAAGGTCCTCACCTGTCACAGCCTCATTTCTATCAGTCGCTGGCATGTTATTTGTGTCTTCCACTGTGAAGACCGACCCAAAAAAACCTGTTCAGTTCCTCAGCCATTTCCTCATCTCCCATTATTAAAACTCCCTTCTCATCCTCTAAAGGACCAATATTTACCTTAGCCACTCTTTTTTGTTTTATATATTTGTGGAAACTTTTACTTTAAAAAGAATTTTTTGAAAAATATATATCAACAGAACAATAATAACAATAACAATAATAATAAACACCCCCCGGCACCCGTAACAACGCATATAACAACCCCCCCCACCCCCCCCCAACCCAATAAACAACAAAATAAATTAACAATAAGCAAATTAACTTAACTTAAACACTATCCCCCTAAACCCCCATCCCCCCCCCCCCCTTTCCCCCCCTCCCCCCCCCCCCCCCGGGGTTGCTGCTGCTGCTGACCTAGTACCTTATCGTTGAGCCAGAAAGTCGAGGAAAGGCTGCCACCTCCTAAAGAACCCTTGTACCGACCCCCTCAGGGTGAATTTGACCCTCTCCAGCTTAATGAATCCCGCCATGTCATTGATCCCGGTCTCCACGCTCGGAGGTCTCGCATCTTTCCACTGCAGCAAGATCCTCCGCCGGGCTACTAGGACGCAAAGGCCAAAACACACCGGCCTCTTTCGCCTCCTGCATTCCCGGCTCCACCCCAACCCCAAATATCGCGGGTCCCTAGCCTGGCTTGACCCTGGATCCCACCACCCTCGACACCGTCCTCACCACCCCCTGCCAGAATTCCCCCAGTGCCGGGCATGCCCAGAACATATGGGCATGGTTCGCTGGACTTCCCGAACATCTGACACCCCTGTCTTTCGCCCCCAAAGAACCTACTCATCCTAGAATCCGGACATGTGGGGCCCGGTGCAGCACCTTGAACTGGATGAGACTAGCCTCGCACATGAAGAGGAGGGAGTTCACCATCTCCAGGGCGCCCGCCATGTCCCCTCCTCAATCTGCTCCCCAGCTCCACCTCCCACTTAGCCTTCAGCTCCTCTACCGACGCCTCCCCCACCTCCTGCATTACCTGGTAGATGTCAGACACCTTCCCATCCCAACCCACACCTCCGAAAGCACCCTATCCATTACCCCCGCGGGGGCAGCAAAGGGAAACCCCTCCCACCTGCCGCCTAGCAAACGCCTTGACCTGAAAGTACCTGAACAATTCCCCGGGGGAGCTCAAACTTCTCCTCCAGTTCACCCAGGCTCGCAAACCTCTCCGTCAATGAACAGGTCTCCAACTCCTAATGCCCGCCCTGTGCCACCCCCAGGAACCCGCCATCAATGTTCCCTGGGACAAACCGGTGGTTCTCCCGTAGCGGGGCCTCCACTGAGCCCCCCCACTTCCCCCCTGTGTCGCCTCCACTGCCCCCAAATCTTGGGGGTAGCCCCCACCACCGGGCTCGTAGTGCACCTCGTTGGAGGGAGCGGCAGCGGCGCCGTTACCAGTGCCTTCAGGCTCGTGCCTCCACAGGACGCCATCTCCATCCGTTTCCATGCTGCCCCCTCCCCATCCATTATCCACTTACGTACCATCGAGACGTTAGCCGCCCAATAGTACCCAGAGAGGTTGGGCAGCGCCAGCCCCCCTCTATCCCTGCCCCGCTCCAAAAAGACCCTCCTTACCCTCGGAGTCCCGTGCGCCCAAACAAATCCCAGAATGCTGCTGTTCACCCTCCTAAAAA
>NC_052155.1:382147-443702 GCF_902713615.1 Scyliorhinus canicula | reverse complement strand
TCTATCCCTGCCCCGCTCCAAAAGACCCTCCCTTACCCTCGGAGTCCCGTGCGCCCAAACAAATCCCAGAATGCTGCTGTTCACCCTCCTAAAAAAGGCCCTCGGAATGAAAATGGGGACGCACTGAAACAAAAACAAAAACCTTGGGAGCACCGTCATTTTAACGGACTGTACTCTACCCGCCAACGACAACGGCAGCATGTTCCACCGTTTAAATTCCTCCTCCATCTGCTCCACCAACCTAGTAAAATTGAGCTTGTGCAGAGACCCCCAGCTCCTAGCCACCTGAACCCCCAGGTACCTAAAACTCCTCACTGCCCTCTTTAGCGGGAGCCTACCAATCCCCTCCTCCTGATCTCCCGGGTGTACGACAAACAGCTCACTCTTGCCCAGGTTCAATTTATATCCCGAGAAACTCCCGAACTCAGCAAGAATCTCCATCACCTCCGGCATTCCCCCCACCGGGTCTGCTACATACAGCAGCAAGTCGTCCGCATACAGCGACACTCGGTGCTCCTCCCCACCTCGCACCAAACCCCTCCACCTCCCCGACTCCCTGAGAGCCATGGCAAGAGGCTCAATTGCCAACGTAAAAAGCAAGGGGGACAGGGGGCACCCCTGCCTCGTCCCACAGTGGAGCCTGAAGTACTCGGACCTCCTCCCATTTGTCGCTACACTCGCCATCGGGGCCTCGTACAGCAACCTCACCCATTTAATAAACCCCACCCCAAACCCGAACCTCTCCAACACCTCCCACAAGTACCCCCACTCAACCCTGTCAAAGGCCTTCTCCACATCCAATGCCACCACAATCTCCGCCTCTCCTTCTGCTGCCGGTATCATTATCACATTTAGCAGCCTTCGCACGTTAGTGTTCAGCTGCCTCCCCTTCACAAAACCCGTCTGATCTTCATGTATCACCCCCGGTACCCAGTCCTCTATTCTAGTGTCCAAGATCTTCGCCAGCAACTTGGCGTCCACATTCAGCAGTGAAATTGGCCTGTATGATCCGCACTGCAAGGGGTCCTTATCATGCTTCAGGATCAGGGAAATCAGCGCCCGAGACATCGTCGGGGGCAAAACACCCCCCTCCCATGCCTCGTTGAAGGTCCTAACCAACAGGGGGCCCAACAGGTCCGCGTATTTCTTATAAAATTCAACCGGGAACCCATCCGGTCCCGGCGCCTTCCCCGACTGCAGGTGGCCAATCCCACTGACCAGCTCCTCCAACTCGATCGGCGCCCCCAGTCCCTCCACCTGCTCCTCCTGCACCCTTGGAAATCGGAGCATGTCCAAAAAACTCTCCATTCCCCCTCCCACCGCCGGCGGCTCCGACCGGTACAGTTCCCTGTAGAAGTCCCTAAAGACCTCATTGACCTCTGCCCCCTGCCGTACCACATTCCCATCTCTATCCTTCACTCCACCAATCTCCCTAGCCGCGTCCCGCTTACGAAGCTGGTGCTCCAGCATCCTGCTCGCCTTCTCTCCATACTCATAGACTGCTCCCTGCGCCTTCCTCCACTGTGTCTCCGCCTTTCTGGTGGTCAATAAATCAAACTTGGCCTGCAAGCTATGCCGCTCCCCCAGCAATCCCTCCTCCGGGGCCTCCGCATACCTCCTATCCACACTCAACAGCTCCCCCACCAGTCTCTCCCTCTCCGTCCTCTCCCCCCCTCTCCCTATGGGCTCGGATGGAGATCAGCTCCCCCCCTAATCACTGCCTTCAGAGCCTCCCACACCATCCCCACCTGGACCTCCCCAGTATCATTGACCTCGAGGTACCTCTCGATACATCCCCGAACCCTCCTACACACCTCCTCATCAGCCAACAACCCCACGTCCAGACGCCAAAGCGGGCGCTGGTCCCGCACCTTCCCCATCTCCAGATCCACCCAATGCGGAGCATGGTCCGAAATCGCAATAGCCGAATACTCGGCCTCCTCCACCCTCGGGACCAGCCCCCTACTCAAAACAAAGAAATCAATGCGGGAATACACCCTGTGCACATGGGAGAAAAAAAAAGTACTCCCGAGCCCTCGGCCTCCCGAACCTTCAGGGATCCACTCCTCCCATCTGGTCCAGAAAGCCTTTGACAAGGTGCCACACAAAAGGTTGCTGCATAAGATAAAGATGCATGGCATTAAGGGTAAAGTAGTAGCATGGATAGAGGATTGGTTAATTAATAGAAAGCAAAGAGTTGGGATAAATGGGTGTTTCTCTGGTTGGCAATCAGCAGCTAGTGGTGTCCCTCAGGGATCCGTGTTGGGCCCACAATTGTTCACAATTTACATTGATGATTTGGAGTTGGGGACCAAGGGCAGTGTGTCCAAGTTTGCAGATGACACTAAGATGAGTGGTAAAGCGAAAAGTGCAGAGGATACTGGAAGTCTGCAGAGGGATTTGGATAAGTTAAGTGAATGGGCTCGGGTCTGGCAGATGGAATACAATGTTGACAAATGTGAGGTTATCCATTTTGGTAGGAATAACAGCAAACGGGATTATTATTTAAACGATAAAATATTAAAGCATGCCGCTGTTCAGAGAGACTTGGGTGTGCTAGTGCATGAGTCACAGAAGGTTGGTTTACAAGTGCAACAGGTGATTAAGAAGGCAAATGGAATTTTGTCCTTCATTGCTAGAGGGATGGAGTTTAAGACTAGGAGGTTATGTTGCAATTGTATAAAATATCAGTGCGGCCACACCTGGAGTATTGTGTTCAGTTTGGTCTCCTTACTTGAGAAAGGAAGTACTGGCGCTGGAGGGTGTGCAGAGGAGATTCACTATGTTAATCCCAGAGCTGAAGGGTTTGGATTATGAGGCGAGGTTGAGTAGACTGGGACTGTACTCGTTGGAATTTGGAAGGATGTGGGGGGATCTTATAGAAACATTTAAAATTATGAAGGGAATAGATAGGATAGATGCGGGCAGGTTGTTTCCACTGGCGGGTGACAGCAGAACTAGGGGGCATAGCCTCAAAATAAGGGGAAGTAGATGTAGGACTGAGTTTAGGAGGAACTTCTTCACCCAAAGGGTTGTGAATCTATGGAATTCCTTGCCCAGTGAAGCAGTTGAGGCTCCTTCATTACATGTTTTTAAGGTAAAGATAGATAGTTTTTTGAAGAATAAAGGGATTAAGGGTTATGGTGTTCGGGCCGGAAAGTGGAGCTGAGTCCACAAAAGATCAGCCATGATCTAATTGAATGGCGGAGCAGGCTCGAGGGGCCAGATGGCCTACTCCTGCTCCTAGTTCTTATGTTCTTATGTTCTTATTAACCCCTTCAACACCTTGGCCCCCGCCGACCTCCTGCCTGTCCTTGAACTAGAACGATCCAGTGGGTGATCCAGCACCGTATTGAAGTCCCCCCCCCCCCATGATCAAGCCCCCCACCTCCAGGCCAGGAATGCGGCCCAACATACGCCTCATGAAACCAGTATCATCCCAATTTGGGGCGTACACATTAACCAACACCACCCTCTCCCCCTGCAGCTTACCGCTCACCATCACATATCTGCCGCCACTATCAGCCACAACCTCAGACGCCTCAAACGCCACCCTCTTCCCCACCAGGATCGCCACCCCCCGGTTCTTCCCGTCGAGCCCTGAGTGGAAAACCTGCCCCACCCACCCCTTCCTCAGATGGACCTGGTCCGCCACCTTCAGTTGGGTCTCCTGGAGCATGGCCACGTCCGCCTTCAGCCCCTTCAGATGCGAAAACACCCGGGCCCGCTTAACCGGCCCATTCAACCCCCTCACGTTCCACGTAATCAGCTGGATCGGGGGCACCCCACCCCCCTCCCCCGTCGACTAGCCATAGCCCATCAACTGCTCGCCCCTGGCCATCACCCATCCGGCCCGTTTCCCACGGCGATAGAACCTCACCCCGACCCCCCCCGACCCGCACCAGCTCCTCCCTGGCCAATCCAGCAGCAACCCGGTATCCCCCCCCCCAGGCTAGGACCCCTCCTAGCCGCGACTCTCCCTCCACTGTACTCCCGTGAGCCAGCTGACTTCTGCTGACCCCGGCAGCTCCCGCTCTAACTCCGACCCCTCCCGATATGAGGTACCCCCTCCTCCCCTGCATCAGCTCCTGGGCACCGCTTCAGCGCGGGAAACCCGGTCTAATAACCACGCCCCTCGCCACCCCCTCGTCCCGCAGCGCGGGAAACCAGAGAAAAGCCCGCGCTTTCACACTGCCCCATCCCACCAACGCAGCTCGCAAACCGCAGTCCCAACCCAACCACCAACCCCGTACAAACAAAGATACAGATCAACCACAAACCCCAGTACCCCCCTTAGAACACAAAACCATAACCCACATCGTCCGAAAGCAAGAGAAAAAACAGAAACAAACAGAATAACCCGCAACAGCATAAACAATGATACATAAATAGAAAAACTCCCAGAGCCCCCAATCTCTAGTTTGAGTCCAGCTTTTCAGCCTGCACAAAGGCCCACGCTTCCTCCGGGGACTCAAAGTAGTGATGCCGGTCCTTGTAGGTGGCGCGCAGGCGGCAACATGCCGAACTTCACCTGCTTTCCATGGAGCACCGCCTTCATCCGGTTAAACCCGGCTCTCCGCTTGGCCACCTCTGCACTTTAGTCCTGGTAGATACGCACTACCGAATTCTCCCACTTACTGCTCCTCACCTTCTTGGCCCATCGGAGAACACACTCCCGGTCACTGAACTGATGGAACCGCACCAGCACCACCCGCGGGGGTTCATTCACCTTAGGCCGCCTGGCCAGTACTCTGTGGGCCCCCTCCAGCTCCAGGGGCAGATGGAAGGATCCCTGCCCCCACCAGCGAGTTCAACATCACGGCCACATAGGCCGGCAGGTCCGACCCCTCCAGCCCCTCCTCGAGGCCCAGGATCCGCAGGTTCTTCCTCCGTGACCGAAGCTCCATCTCCTCGAACCGATCTTGCCACTTTTTATGAAGCGCCTCGTGTATCTCCACCTTCCCCACGAGGGCCGAAACCTCCTCCTCGCGCTCAGAGGTCTGCTGCTGCAACTCAAGTATTGCTGCACCCTGGGTTGTCTGGGTCTCCAGCAGCTTACTCGTCGTCACCTTCAGGGATTCCAACAACTCCCCTTTCAGCTCTGTGAAATAGCGCAGAAGGGCCGCCTGCTGCTCCTCCGCCCACTGCCTCCACTCCTCAGGGGCTCCACCGGCCGCCATTTTGTCCACCTTCCCCCGCTTTTCCAGGGGAGCTGCTGCCGTTTTTCTCCTTGCCCCACTCCGAGTCTGCACCATAAATCCCGGGGGGTTTTGCTCCAGACCCCTTTATCCACCGGGAATCATCGAATCAGCGCCGTTTGGGGCCCTTAAAAGAGCCCACAAGTCCTTTTAAAGCGGGAGCTGCCGAACGTGCGGCTTAGCTCCGCATAGCCGCCGCCGGAAGTCGTGGAAACTTTTACTGTCTGTTTTTATATTCTGAGCAAGTTTACTCTCATAATCTATCTTACTCTTCTTTATAGCTTTTTTAGTAGCTTTCTGTTGCCCCCTAAAGATTTCTCAGTCCTCTAGTCTCCCAACAATCTTTGCCACTTTGTATGCTTTTTCCTTCAATTTGATACTCTCCCTTATTTCCTTAGATATCCACGGTTGATTTTCCCTCTTTCTACCGTCCTTCCTTTTTGTCGGTATAAACCTTTGCTGAGCACTGTGAAAATTCACTTGGAAGGTTCTCCACTGTTCCTCAACTGTTCCACCATAAAGTCTTAGCTCCCAGTCTACCTTAGCTAGTTCTTCTCTCATCCCAATGTAATCTCCTTTGTTTAAACACAAAACACTAGTATTTGATTTTACTTTCTCACCCTCCATCTGTATTTTAAATTGCACCATATTGTGATCGCTCCTTCCGAGAGGATCCCTAACTATGACATCATGAATCAATCCTGTCTCATTACACAGGACAAGATCTAGGACCGCTTGTTCCCTCATAGGTTCCATTACATACTGTTCTAGGAAACTATCACAGATACATTCTATAAACTCCTCCTCAAGGTTGCCTTGACCGACCTGGTTAAACCAATCGACATGTAGATTAAAATCCCCCATGATAACTGCTGTACCATTTCTGCATGCATCAGTTATTTCTTTGTTTATTGCCTGCCCCACCATAATGTTACTATTTGGTGGCCTATAGACTACTCCTATCAGTGACTTTTTCGCCTTACTATTCGTGATTTCCACCCAAATGGATTCAACCTTATCCTCCATAGCACCGATGTCATCCCTTACTATTGCCCGGATGTCATCCTTAAATAACAGAGCTACACCACCTCACTTACCACCCACTCTGTCCTTCCGAATAGTTTGATACCCTCGGATATTTAACTCCCAGTCGTGACCATCCTTTAACCATATTTCAGTAATGGCCACTAAATCATAGTCATTTACGATGATTTGCGCCATCAACTCATTTACTTTATTCCGAATACTACGAGCATTCAGGTAAAGTATACTTATGTTGGTGTTTTTACCTCTGTTTTGAATCTTAACATCTTGATCATTAACCTCTCCTAAGTTATATTTCCTCTTAACGTTTCTCCTAATTTTGCTTGTTGTTGAACCCATATCTTCATGTAACAACCTGCCGCGTCGCTTACCATTAATGTTTTTACTTCCAGTTTTATTCCTTTTAATATTACTGGGTCTATTCACTGAGCTCCCCTCAGTCACTGTACCTTGTACTGTCACCCTTTTTGATTTTTGACTATGGTTTCTCTGCCTTACACTTTCCCCCTTACTGCCTTTTGCTTCTGTCCCTGCTTTACTACCTTCCAACTTCCTGCATCGGTTCCCATCCCCCTGCCACATTAGTTTAAACCTTCCCCAACAGCTCTAGCAAACACCCCCCCCCCCCCCAGGACATCGGTTCCAGTCCTGCCCAGGTGCAGACCGTCCGGTTTGTACTGGTCCCACCTCCCCCAGAACCGTTTCCAGTGCCCCAGGAATTTGAATCCCTCCCTCTTGCATCATCTCTCGAGCACTGGTCGCAATCCTGAGATTACTACCTTTGAGGTACTTTTTAGTTTAACTCCTAACTCCCTGAACTCCGCTTGTAGGACCTCATCCCGTTTTTTACGTATATCTTTGGTGCCTATGTGCACCACAACAGCTGGCTGTTCACCCTCCCCCCCCCCCCCCCCAGAATGTCCCCCCCCCCCCAGAATGTCCTGCAGCCGCTCCGAGACATCCTTGACCCTTGCACCAGGGAGTCAACATACCATCCTGGAGTCTCGATTGCGTCCGTAGAACCGCCTGTCTATTCCCCTTACAATTGAGTCCCCTATCACTATAGCCCTGCCATTTTTCTTCCTGCCCTGCTGCACAGCAGAGCCAGCCACGGTGCCATGAACCTGGCTGCTGCTGCCTTCCCCTGGTGAGCCATCTCCCCCAACAGTATCCAAAGCGGTATATCTGTTTTGCAGGGAGATGACCGCAGGGGATACCTGCACTGCCTTCCTACTCTTGCTCTGTCTTTTGGTCACCCATTTTCTGTCTCCGTCAGTAACTTTCACCTGCAGTGTGACCAACGTGCTAAACGTGCTATCTACGACCTCCTCAGCATTGCGGATGCTCCAAAGTGAGTCCATCCGCAGCTCCAGAGCCGTCAAGCGGTCTAACAGGGCAGCACGGTAGCATGGTGGTTAGCATAAATGCTTCACAGCTCCAGGGTCCCAGGTTCGATTCCCGGCTGGGTCACTGTCTGTGCGGAGTCTGCACGTCCTCCCCGTGTGTGCGTGAGTTTCCTCCGGGTGCTCCGGTTTCCTCCCACAGTCCAAAGATGTGCGGGTTAGGTGGATTGGCCATGATAAATTGCCCGTAGTGTCCTAAAAGGTAAGGTTAAGGGGGGGGGGGGGTTGTTGGGTTACGGGTATAGGGTGGATATGTGGGTTTGAGTAGGGTGATCATTGCTCGGCACAACATCGAGGGCCGAAGGGCCTGTTCTGTGCTGTACTGTTCTATGTTCTATGTAACAGGAGCTGCAACTGAACACACTTCTTGCACGTGAAGGAGCCAGGGCAGTGGACATGTCCCTGAGCTCCCACATCGCACACGAGGTGCATGACACGGTCTGGGATCTCCTGCCATGTCTTAAACCTTAGGTAAACAACTAAAGAAAAATAAATAAATTAGACAATGAAAAGAAACTCTACTTCCCAGTCACTTACCAGGGTTAAAAAGCACCTCCCCCCCCACCCAGCTTCAAATTCCCAAACTCACTCTTGGTTGTGCCTCACTCTGGCTGTGTGTTCTCTGGCTCACTGGGAGAACTCACCCAGGGTCTCAGATGCTCTCTGCTTCTCTCCCACTTACCTTTCCTGATTACCTCACTGCACCAAATTACCAAGTTCCAACTTCCCACTCTGGATGTGCCTCACTCCGGCTGTGTCTTCTCGACTTGCGCATGGGCTGAGGGAGCTACCGTTTAGGCTGGTTGGGGAAAGTTTTAGGTATTTAGGGATAGAAGTGGTGCGTGACTGGGGTAAGATACATAAGTTGAACTTGTCTAGGCTGGTGGAGCAAATGAGGAGCGAGTTTTGGGGGTGGGATGCGCTCCCGCTGTCATTAGTGGGGAGAGTACAGATGGTGAAGTTTTGGACACGCCCAGAACATGTGGACATGGTTCGCTGGTCCTCCCCCACATCTAGCACACTTGTCCTCCAGCCCAAAGAATTTGCTCATCCAGGCCACAATCACGTGGGCCCGGTGAACCACCTTGAACTGAATCAGGCCGAGCCTGGCACATGTTGCGGTTGCATTTACCCTCCTCAGATCCTCCCGAGATTCCTGTTTATTTTTCAGTGTCTTCCTATTTTCATTCCGCGGTCCTTCTTGAAAAGAATCAATAAAATCATCCTGGGATTTGTTTGGGCGGGGAAGTCCCCGCGGGTAAAGAGGGGGCTGCTGGAACGGGACCGTAGCGAGGAGGGGGCTGGCATTGCCGAACCTCAGCAACTACTACTGGGCGGCTAACATAGCCATGATAAGAAAATGGATGGTGGGTACGGGGTCGGTTTGGGAGCGGGTGGAGGCTGCTTCGTGCAGGGGCACCAACTTGACAGCCCTGGTCACGGCTCCCCTGCCGTTCCCGCTGGCCGGGTACTCCACCAGCCCCATAGTGGTGGCGGCTTTGCGGATTTGGTGCCAATGGAGGAAGCATGCGGGGGGAGTGGGAGCGTCGGCCTGGTCCCCAATATGTGACAGCCACCGATTTGTCCCGGGGAAGATGGATGGCGGGTTTCGAGCGTGACGGAGGGCGGGGTTGGGAAGGATGGGTGACTTGTTCCTGGAAGGGAGCTTTGCGAACATGAGGGCGCTGGAGGAGAAGTTCGGGCTGGTGATGGGGAATGACTTTCGGTACTTGCAGGTGCGGCATTTCGTGCGTAGACAGGTCCCGTCCTTTCCACGCCCTCCACCAAGGGGGATCCAGGACAGGGTAGTTTCCCGGGGTGAGGTAGGAGAGGGGAGAGCCTCAGATATTTATAAGGAGCTTATGGGAGCGGAGGACACAGGGTCCGAGGAACTGAAACTCAAGTGGGAGGAGGAGCTTGGTGGGGAGTTGGAGGGAGGCGTATGGGCAGACGCTCTGAGGAGGGAAAATGCAACCGCAACATGTGCCAGGCTCGGCCTGATTCAGTTCAAGGTGGTTCACCGGGCCCACATGACGGTGGCCTGGATAAGCAAATTCTTTGGGCTGGAGGACAAGTGTGCTATATGTGGGGGAGGACCAGCGAACCATATCCACACGTTCTGGGCGTGTCCAAAACTCAGGGGATACTGGCAGGGATTTGCGGACGTCATATCCCGGGTGCTGAAAACAAGGGTGGCGATGAGTCCAGAGGTGGCGATTTTTGGGGTGTCGGAAGACCCGGGGGTCCAGGAGGGTTTAGAGGCCGACGTTGTGGCCTTTGCTTCCCTGATAGCCCGGCGACGAATACTGTTGGCCTGGAGGGACTCAAAGCCCCCAAGGACCGAAGTATGGCTGTCGGACATGGCAAGCTTTCTCGGCTTGGAAAAAAATCAAGTTCGCCTCCCGAGGATCACTATCGGGGTTCGCCCGGAGGTGGCAACCATTCATCGACTTCTTTGTGGGGAACTAATCGTCAGTGGGGGGTGGGGGGGGGGGGGGGGGGGGGGGTGTAGAATAGTGTAGAGTAGGGGGGAAGATTAGGCGGGTCTATCTGCGAGAGTGGTACTGTTATTTGCACTATGTTTTTTGTAATTGGTATCTGCACACTAATGTATATTGTTACTGTTTACAATGCCAAAAATACCTCAATTAAATTGTCTGTTAAAAAAAAAGAAATTGCTGAAGTTGGAGGGGAAAGGTCAGAATCTAAGTTGTTGAATATCTGCCACTTGAATTTTGAACACTGCCTGATCCTGTCTCCAGTTCTTACTGTGTGTTTTTCTCCGGATATTATTTTGTGTGTTTTAGTGTCTGGAGGTTGGAGTTCTTGGAGTCACTGGTCCCAGTGCAGTTCCCTGTGTAACTCAGGGGTACAGAACCGGAATCGAACCTGCAGTGACCCCCTCTCAGGCCATGGACAAAGTGAATGTGAGGGGCCGCACATTCAAACACGAGACTGTAACACACAGCCATGTGATGGTAAGAACAACTTGGATTTATTGATCAGGTTTTACTATTTCAGGACCTCCTGTGGCTCACAGTCAATGACACTGTAATCTCAGATTCAGCGAGAGGACACTCTGCCCCTCCTGGGGATTCCCTTTGAGCAGCTTCACTCTCGCTGCCCCTCCTGGGGGTTCCCTTTGACCAGCTTCACTCTCGCTGCCCCTCCTGGGGGTTCCCTTTGACCAGCTTCACTCTCGCTGCCCCTCCTGGGGGTTCCCTTTGAGCAGCTTCACTCTCGCTGCCCCTCCTGGGGATTCCCTTTGACCAGCTTCACTCTCGCTGCCCCTCCTGGGGGTTCCCTTTGAGTAGCTTCACTCTCGCTGCCCCTCCTGGGGGTTCCCTTTGAGCAGCTTCACTCTCGCTGCCCCTCCTGGGGGTTCACATTGACCAGCTTCACTCTCGCTGCCCCTCCTGGGGGTTCCCTTTGAGCAGCTTCACTCTCGCTGCCCCTCCTGGGGATTCCCTTTGAGCAGCTTCACTCTCGCTGCCCCTCCTGGGGGTTCCCTTTGAGCAGCTTCACTCTCGCTGCCCCTCCTGGGGGTTCCCTTTGAGCAGCTTCACTCTCGCTGCCCCTCCTGGGGGTTCCCTTTGACCAGCTTCACTCTCGCTGCCCCTCCTGGGGATTCCCTTTGAGTAGCTTCACTCTCGCTGCCCCTCCTGGGGATTCCCTTTGAGCAGCTTCACTCTCGCTGCCCCTCCTGGGGGTTCCCTTTGAGTAGCTTCACTCTCGCTGGACCCTCCTGGGGATTCCCTTTGAGCAGCTTCACTCTCGCTGCCCCTCCTGGGGGTTCCCTTTGACCAGCTTCACTCTCGCTGCCCCTCCTGGGGATTCCCTTTGAGTAGCTTCACTCTCGCTGCCCCTCCTGGGGATTCCCTTTGAGCAGCTTCACTCTCGCTGCCCCTCCTGGGGGTTCCCTTTGAGTAGCTTCACTCTCGCTGGACCCTCCTGGGGATTCCCTTTGAGCAGCTTCACTCTCGCTGCCCCTCCTGGGGGTTCCCTTTGACCAGCTTCACTCTCGCTGCCCCTCCTGGGGGTTCCCTTTGACCAGCTTCACTCTCGCTGCCCCTCCTGGGGGTTCCCTTTGAGTAGCTTCACTCTCGCTGCCCCTCCTGGGGATTCCCTTTGAGCAGCTTCACTCTCGCTGCCCCTCCTGGGGGTTCCCTTTGAGCAGCTTCACTCTCGCTGCCCCTCCTGGGGGTTCCCTTTGAGCAGCTTCACTCTCGCTGCCCCTCCTGGGGGTTCCCTTTGAGTAGCTTCACTCTCGCTGCCCCTCCTGGGGGTTCCCTTTGACCAGCTTCACTCTCGCTGCCCCTCCTGGGGATTCCCTTTGAGTAGCTTCACTCTCGCTGCCCCTCCTGGGGATTCCCTTTGAGCAGCTTCACTCTCGCTGCCCCTCCTGGGGGTTCACATTGACCAGCTTCACTCTCGCTGCCCCTCCTGGGGGTTCCCTTTGAGCAGCTTCACTCTCGCTGCCCCTCCTGGGGGTTCACATTCACCAGCTTCACTCTCGCTGCCCCTCCTCTCCCATTCTCCTGAAATTCTCCCACTTGAACTATTTCTCCAATTCCCCTCTGTAAGTTTCTATTGAAACTGTTTCCCCGTCCTTTATGCAGCACCTTCCAGAGCACAAGGGACTGAGTGAATAATTCTCCTCCTTTCCCACTCTGATTCTTTCACTGAGTCTCTGCAATCTGTGTCCCTCTGCTTCCTGGATCTGTCATTGAAAACACATTCTCCTTATTTACTGTGTTGTACCCGACCTGTATCCAATTAACCACAGAACACCCAGCAACAAATTATAATACTTTATTCATGAGTGAGGCCCGGGAGCAATTACCCTTCCAAAACTCTGGAGGAGCAGCCTCCCCTCGTTCAGCTCCCACAGTGTAACAAAACTCTTAACACAGCAACCAGTGACAGCAGGCTCTGTCAGTGCAGAGTGACGCAGCTCTCTGCTCCAACACAGCACCCATAGACAGAGCATTCTAATACAGCTCTCTGCTCTAACACAGCACCCATAGACAGAGCATTCTAATACAGCTCTCTGCTCTAACACAGCACCCATAGACCGAGCATTCTAATACAGCTCTCTGCTCCAACACAGCAACCAGTGACAGAGCATTCTAATACAGCTCTCTGCTCCAACACAGCACCCATAGACAGAGCATTCTAATACAGCTCTCTGCTCCAACACAGCAACCCATAGACCGAGCATTCTAACACAGCTCTCTGCTCTAACACAGCACCCATAGACAGAGCATTCTAATACAGCTCTCTGCTCCAACACAGCAACCAGTGACAGAGCATTCTAATACAGCTCTCCGCTCTAACACAACACCCATAGACAGAGCATTCTAATACAGCTCTCTGCTCCAACACAGCACCCATAGACAGAGCATTCTAATACAGCTCTCTGCTCTAACACAGCACCCATAGACCGAGCATTCTAATACAGCTCTCTGCTCCAACACAGCACCCATAGACCGAGCATTCTAATACAGCTCTCTGCTCCAACACAGCAACCAGTGACAGAGCATTCTAATACAGCTCTCTGCTCCAACACAGCACCCATAGACCGAGCATTCTAATACAGCTCTCTGCTCCAACACAGCAACCAGTGACAGAGCATTCTAGTACAGCTCTCTGCTCCAACACAGCACCCATAGACAGAGCATTCTAATACAGCTCTCTGCTCCAACACAGCACCCATAGACCGAGCATTCTAATACAGCTCTCTGCTCCAACACAGCACCCATAGACCGAGCATTCTAATACAGCTCTCTGCTCTAACACAGCACCCATAGACAGAGCATTCTAATACAGCTCTCTGCTCCAACACAGCAACCAGTGACAGAGCATTCTAATACAGCTCTCTGCTCCAACACAGCACCCATAGACAGAGCATTCTAATACACCTCTCTGCTCTAACACAGCACCCATAGACAGAGCATTCTAATACAGCTCTCTGCTCCAACACAGCAACCAGTGACAGAGCATTCTAATACAGCTCTCTGCTCCAACACAGCACCCATAGACAGAGCATTCTAATACAGCTCTCTGCTCCAACACAGCACCCATAGACAGAGCATTCTAATACACCTCTCTGCTCTAACACAGCACCCATAGACAGAGCATTCTAATACAGCTCTCTGCTCCAACACAGCAACCAGTGACAGAGCATTCTAGTACAGCTCTCTGCTCCAACACAGCACCCATAGACAGAGCATTCTAATACAGCTCTCCGCTCTAACACAGCACCCATAGACCGAGCATTCTAATACAGCTCTCTGCTCTAACACAGCACCCATAGACAGAGCATTCTAATACAGCTCTCTGCTCTAACACAGCACCCATAGACAGAGCATTCTAATACAGCTCTCTGCTCTAACACAGCAACCAGTGACAGAGCATTCTAATACAGCTCTCTGCTCTAACACAGCACCCATAGACAGAGCATTCTAATACAGCTCTCTGCTCTAACACAGCACCCATAGACAGAGCATTCTAATACAGCTCTCTGCTCCAACACAGCACCCATAGACCGAGCATTCTAATACAGCTCTCTGCTCTAACACAGCACCCATAGACAGAGCATTCTAATACAGCTCTCTGCTCTAACACAGTAACCACACATAGAGCATTCTAATACAGCTCTCTGCTCTAACACAGCACCCATAGTAAGAAGTCTTACAACACCAGGTTAAAGTGCAACAGGTTTGTTTCAAACGCGAGCTTTCGGAGCACGGCTCCTTCTTCAGGTGAATGGAAAGGCTTGTTCCAGAAATGTTTATATAGACACAGTCAGAGATGCCCCGGAATGCGAGCACCTGCAGGCAATCAAATCATCAAAGATGCAGAGAGAGAGGTAACTCCAGGTTAAAGAGGTGTGAATTGTCCCAAGCCAGTTCAGTCGGTAGGCCTCTGCAAGTCCAGGCTTGTTGGTGGGGGCCGAATGTAATGCGACATGAATCCCAGATCCCGGTTGAGTCCGCATTCATGCGTGCGGAACTTAGCTATAAGTTTTTGCTCAGCAATTTTGCGTTGTCGCGTCTCCTGAAGGCCTCCTTGTAGAATGCTGACCCGGAGATCAGAGGCTGAATGTCCTTGACTGCTGAAGTGTTCCCCAACTGGAAGGGAACAGTCCTGCCTGTTGATAGTCGCACGATGCCCGTTTATTCGTTGTCGCAGTGTCTGCATGGTCTCGCCAATGTACCACGCTTCGGGTACGCTTCGCTTTCCATTCACCTGAAGAAGGAGCCGTGCTCCGAAAGCTCGTGTTTGAAACAAACCTGTTGGACTTTAACCTGGTGTTGTAAGACTTCTTACTGTGCTCACCCCAGTCCAACGCCGGCATCTCCACATCATGACAGCACCCATAGACAGAGCATTCTAATACAGCTCTCTGCTCCAACACAGCACCCATAGACAGAGCATTCTAATACAGCTCTCTGCTCCAACACAGCACCCATAGACAGAGCATTCTAATACAGCTCTCTGCTCCAACACAGCACCCATAGACAGAGCATTCTAATACAGCTCTCTGCTCCAACACAGCAACCAGTGACAGAGCATTCTAATACAGCTCTCTGCTCTAACACAGCACCCATAGACAGAGCATTCTAATACAGCTCTCTGCTCTAACACAGCACCCATAGACAGAGCATTCTAATACAGCTCTCTGCTCCAACACAGCACCCATAGACAGAGCATTCTAATACAGCTCTCTGCTCTAACACAGCAACCACACATAGAGCATTCTAATACAGCTCTCTGCTCTAACACAGCACCCATAGACAGAGCATTCTAATACAGCTCTCTGCTCCAACACAGCACCCATAGACAGAGCATTCTAATACAGCTCTCTGCTCTAACACAGCACCCATAGACAGAGCATTCTAATACAGCTCTCTGCTCCAATATAGCACCCATAGACAGAGCATTCTAATACAGCTCTCTGCTCTAACACAGCACCCATAGACAGAGCATTCTAATACAGCTCTCTGCTCTAACACAGCACCCATAGACAGAGCATTCTAATACAGCTCTCTGCTCCAACACAGCACCCATAGACAGAGCATTCTAACACAGCTCTCTGCTCCAACACAGCACCCATAGACAGAGCATTCTAATACAGCTCTCTGCTCCAACACAGCACCCATAGACAGAGCATTCTAATACAGCTCTCTGCTCTAACACAGCACCCATAGACCGAGCATTCTAATACAGCTCTCTGCTCCAACACAGCACCCATAGACCGAGCATTCGAATACAGCTCTCTGCTCCAACACAGCAACCATAGACAGAGCATTCTAATACAGCTCTCTGCTCTAACACAGCACCCATAGACAGAGCATTCTAATACAGCTCTCCGCTCTAACACAGCACCCATAGACAGAGCATTCTAATACAGCTCTCTGCTCCAACACAGCAACCAGTGACAGAGCATTCTAATACAGCTCTCTGCTCCAACACAGCACCCATAGACCGAGCATTCTAATACAGCTCTCTGCTCCAACACAGCAACCAGTGACAGAGCATTCTAATACAGCTCTCTGCTCCAACACGGCACCCATAGACAGAGCATTCTAATACAGCTCTCCGCTCTAACACAGCACCCATAGACCGAGCATTCTAATACAGCTCTCTGCTCTAACACAGCACCCATAGACAGAGCATTCTAATACAGCTCTCTGCTCTAACACAGCACCCATAGACAGAGCATTCTAATACAGCTCTCTGCTCCAACACAGCACCCATAGACCGAGCATTCGAATACAGCTCTCTGCTCCAACACAGCACCCATAGACAGAGCATTCTAATACAGCTCTCTGCTCCAACACAGCACCCATAGACCGAGCATTCGAATACAGCTCTCTGCTCCAACACAGCACCCATAGACAGAGCATTCTAATACAGCTCTCTGCTCTAACACAGCACCCATAGTAAGAAGTCTTACAACACCAGGTTAAAGTGCAACAGGTTTGTTTCAAACACGAGCTTTCGGAGCACGGCTCCTTCTTCAGGTGAATGGAAAGGCTTGTTCCAGAAATGTTTATATAGACACAGTCAGAGATGCCCCGGAATGCGAGCACCTGCAGGCAATCAAATCATCAAAGATGCAGAGAGAGAGGTAACTCCAGGTTAAAGAGGTGTGAATTGTCCCAAGCCAGTTCAGTCGGTAGGCCTCTGCAAGTCCAGGCTTGTTGGTGGGGGCCGAATGTAATGCGACATGAATCCCAGATCCCGGTTGAGTCCGCATTCATGCGTGCGGAACTTAGCTATAAGTTTTTGCTCAGCAATTTTGCGTTGTCGCGTCTCCTGAAGGCCTCCTTGTAGAATGCTGACCCGGAGATCAGAGGCTGAATGTCCTTGACTGCTGAAGTGTTCCCCAACTGGAAGGGAACAGTCCTGCCTGTTGATAGTCGCACGATGCCCGTTTATTCGTTGTCGCAGTGTCTGCATGGTCTCGCCAATGTACCACGCTTCGGGTACGCTTCGCTTTCCATTCACCTGAAGAAGGAGCCGTACTCCGAAAGCTCGTGTTTGAAACAAACCTGTTGGACTTTAACCTGGTGTTGTAAGACTTCTTACTGTGCTCACCCCAGTCCAACGCCGGCATCTCCACATCATGACAGCACCCATAGACAGAGCATTCTAATACAGCTCTCTGCTCTAACACAGCACCCATAGACAGAGCATTCTAATACAGCTCTCTGCTCTAACACAGGAACCACACATAGAGCATTCTAATACAGCTCTCTGCTCTAACACAGCACCCATAGACAGAGCATTCTAATACAGCTCTCTGCTCTAACACAGCACCCATAGACAGAGCATTCTAATACAGCTCTCTGCTCCAACACAGCACCCATAGACAGAGCATTCTAATACAGCTCTCTGCTCCAACACAGCACCCATAGACAGAGCATTCTAATACAGCTCTCTGCTCTAACACAGCACCCATAGACAGAGCATTCTAACACAGCTCTCTGCTCCAACACAGCAACCACACATAGAGCATTCTAATACAGCTCTCTGCTCTAACACAGCACCCATAGACAGAGCATTCTAATACAGCTCTCTGCTCCAACACAGCACCCATAGACAGAGCATTCTAATACAGCTCTCTGCTCCAACACAGCAACCAGTGACAGAGCATTCTAATACAGCTCTCTGCTCCAACACAGCACCCATAGACAGAGCATTCTAATACAGCTCTCTGCTCCAACACAGCACCCATAGACAGAGCATTCTAATACAGCTCTCTGCTCTAACACAGCACCCATAGACAGAGCATTCTAATACAGCTCTCTGCTCTAACACAGCACCCATAGACCGAGCATTCTAATACAGCTCTCTGCTCCAACACAGCAACCAGTGACAGAGCATTCTAATACAGCTCTCTGCTCCAACACAGCACCCATAGACAGAGCATTCTAATACAGCTCTCCGCTCTAACACAGCACCCATAGACCGAGCATTCTAATACAGCTCTCTACTCTAACACAGCACCCATAGACAGAGCATTCTAATACAGCTGTCTGCTCTAACACAGCACCCATAGACAGAGCATTCTAATACAGCTCTCTGCTCCAACACAGCACCCATAGACCGAGCATTCTAATACAGCTCTCTGCTCCAACACAGCACCCATAGACCGAGCATTCTAATACAGCTCTCTGCTCTAACACAGCACCCATAGACAGAGCATTCTAATACAGCTCTCTGCTCTAACACAGTAACCACACATAGAGCATTCTAATACAGCTCTCTGCTCTAACACAGCACCCATAGACAGAGCATTCTAATACAGCTCTCTGCTCTAACACAGCACCCATAGACAGAGCATTCTAATACAGCTCTCTGCTCTAACACAGGAACCACACATAGAGCATTCTAATACAGCTCTCTGCTCTAACACAGCACCCATAGACAGAGCATTCTAATACAGCTCTCTGCTCCAACACAGCACCCATAGACAGAGCATTCTAATACAGCTCTCTGCTCCAACACAGCACCCATAGACAGAGCATTCTAACACAGCTCTCTGCTCCAACACAGCAACCACACATAGAGCATTCTAATACAGCTCTCTGCTCTAACGCAGCACCCATAGACAGAGCATTCTCATACAGCTCTCTGCTCCAACACAGCACCCATAGACAAAGCATTCTAATACAGCTCTCTGCTCTAACACAGCAACCAGTGACAGAGCATTCTAATACAGCTCTCTGCTCCAACACAGCACCCATAGACAGAGCATTCTAATACAGCTCTCTGCTCTAACACAGTACCCATAGACAGAACATTCTAATACAGCTCTCTGCTCCAACACAGCAACCAGTGACAGAGCATTCTAATACAGCTCTCCGCTCTAACACAACACCCATAGACAGAGCATTCTAATACAGCTCTCTGCTCCAACACAGCACCCATAGACAGAGCATTCTAATACAGCTCTCTGCTCCAACACAGCACCCATAGACAGAGCATTCTAACACAGCTCTCTGCTCCAACACAGCACCCATAGACAGAGCATTCTAATACAGCTCTCTGCTCCAACACAGCACCCATAGACAGAGCATTCTAATACAGCTCTCTGCTCTAACACAGCACCCATAGACCGAGCATTCTAATACAGCTCTCTGCTCCAACACAGCACCCATAGACCGAGCATTCGAATACAGCTCTCTGCTCCAACACAGCAACCATAGACAGAGCATTCTAATACAGCTCTCTGCTCTAACACAGCACCCATAGACAGAGCATTCTAATACAGCTCTCCGCTCTAACACAGCACCCATAGACAGAGCATTCTAATACAGCTCTCTGCTCCAACACAGCAACCAGTGACAGAGCATTCTAATACAGCTCTCTGCTCCAACACAGCACCCATAGACCGAGCATTCTAATACAGCTCTCTGCTCCAACACAGCAACCAGTGACAGAGCATTCTAATACAGCTCTCTGCTCCAACACGGCACCCATAGACAGAGCATTCTAATACAGCTCTCCGCTCTAACACAGCACCCATAGACCGAGCATTCTAATACAGCTCTCTGCTCTAACACAGCACCCATAGACAGAGCATTCTAATACAGCTCTCTGCTCTAACACAGCACCCATAGACAGAGCATTCTAATACAGCTCTCTGCTCCAACACAGCACCCATAGACCGAGCATTCGAATACAGCTCTCTGCTCCAACACAGCACCCATAGACAGAGCATTCTAATACAGCTCTCTGCTCCAACACAGCACCCATAGACCGAGCATTCGAATACAGCTCTCTGCTCCAACACAGCACCCATAGACAGAGCATTCTAATACAGCTCTCTGCTCTAACACAGCACCCATAGTAAGAAGTCTTACAACACCAGGTTAAAGTGCAACAGGTTTGTTTCAAACACGAGCTTTCGGAGCACGGCTCCTTCTTCAGGTGAATGGAAAGGCTTGTTCCAGAAATGTTTATATAGACACAGTCAGAGATGCCCCGGAATGCGAGCACCTGCAGGCAATCAAATCATCAAAGATGCAGAGAGAGAGGTAACTCCAGGTTAAAGAGGTGTGAATTGTCCCAAGCCAGTTCAGTCGGTAGGCCTCTGCAAGTCCAGGCTTGTTGGTGGGGGCCGAATGTAATGCGACATGAATCCCAGATCCCGGTTGAGTCCGCATTCATGCGTGCGGAACTTAGCTATAAGTTTTTGCTCAGCAATTTTGCGTTGTCGCGTCTCCTGAAGGCCTCCTTGTAGAATGCTGACCCGGAGATCAGAGGCTGAATGTCCTTGACTGCTGAAGTGTTCCCCAACTGGAAGGGAACAGTCCTGCCTGTTGATAGTCGCACGATGCCCGTTTATTCGTTGTCGCAGTGTCTGCATGGTCTCGCCAATGTACCACGCTTCGGGTACGCTTCGCTTTCCATTCACCTGAAGAAGGAGCCGTACTCCGAAAGCTCGTGTTTGAAACAAACCTGTTGGACTTTAACCTGGTGTTGTAAGACTTCTTACTGTGCTCACCCCAGTCCAACGCCGGCATCTCCACATCATGACAGCACCCATAGACAGAGCATTCTAATACAGCTCTCTGCTCTAACACAGCACCCATAGACAGAGCATTCTAATACAGCTCTCTGCTCTAACACAGGAACCACACATAGAGCATTCTAATACAGCTCTCTGCTCTAACACAGCACCCATAGACAGAGCATTCTAATACAGCTCTCTGCTCTAACACAGCACCCATAGACAGAGCATTCTAATACAGCTCTCTGCTCCAACACAGCACCCATAGACAGAGCATTCTAATACAGCTCTCTGCTCCAACACAGCACCCATAGACAGAGCATTCTAATACAGCTCTCTGCTCTAACACAGCACCCATAGACAGAGCATTCTAACACAGCTCTCTGCTCCAACACAGCAACCACACATAGAGCATTCTAATACAGCTCTCTGCTCTAACACAGCACCCATAGACAGAGCATTCTAATACAGCTCTCTGCTCCAACACAGCACCCATAGACAGAGCATTCTAATACAGCTCTCTGCTCCAACACAGCAACCAGTGACAGAGCATTCTAATACAGCTCTCTGCTCCAACACAGCACCCATAGACAGAGCATTCTAATACAGCTCTCTGCTCCAACACAGCACCCATAGACAGAGCATTCTAATACAGCTCTCTGCTCTAACACAGCACCCATAGACAGAGCATTCTAATACAGCTCTCTGCTCTAACACAGCACCCATAGACCGAGCATTCTAATACAGCTCTCTGCTCCAACACAGCAACCAGTGACAGAGCATTCTAATACAGCTCTCTGCTCCAACACAGCACCCATAGACAGAGCATTCTAATACAGCTCTCCGCTCTAACACAGCACCCATAGACCGAGCATTCTAATACAGCTCTCTACTCTAACACAGCACCCATAGACAGAGCATTCTAATACAGCTGTCTGCTCTAACACAGCACCCATAGACAGAGCATTCTAATACAGCTCTCTGCTCCAACACAGCACCCATAGACCGAGCATTCTAATACAGCTCTCTGCTCCAACACAGCACCCATAGACCGAGCATTCTAATACAGCTCTCTGCTCTAACACAGCACCCATAGACAGAGCATTCTAATACAGCTCTCTGCTCTAACACAGTAACCACACATAGAGCATTCTAATACAGCTCTCTGCTCTAACACAGCACCCATAGACAGAGCATTCTAATACAGCTCTCTGCTCTAACACAGCACCCATAGACAGAGCATTCTAATACAGCTCTCTGCTCTAACACAGGAACCACACATAGAGCATTCTAATACAGCTCTCTGCTCTAACACAGCACCCATAGACAGAGCATTCTAATACAGCTCTCTGCTCCAACACAGCACCCATAGACAGAGCATTCTAATACAGCTCTCTGCTCCAACACAGCACCCATAGACAGAGCATTCTAACACAGCTCTCTGCTCCAACACAGCAACCACACATAGAGCATTCTAATACAGCTCTCTGCTCTAACGCAGCACCCATAGACAGAGCATTCTCATACAGCTCTCTGCTCCAACACAGCACCCATAGACAAAGCATTCTAATACAGCTCTCTGCTCTAACACAGCAACCAGTGACAGAGCATTCTAATACAGCTCTCTGCTCCAACACAGCACCCATAGACAGAGCATTCTAATACAGCTCTCTGCTCTAACACAGTACCCATAGACAGAACATTCTAATACAGCTCTCTGCTCCAACACAGCAACCAGTGACAGAGCATTCTAATACAGCTCTCCGCTCTAACACAACACCCATAGACAGAGCATTCTAATACAGCTCTCTGCTCCAACACAGCACCCATAGACAGAGCATTCTAACACAGCTCTCTGCTCCAACACAGCACCCATAGACAGAGCATTCTAATACAGCTCTCTGCTCCAACACAGCACCCATAGACAGAGCATTCTAATACAGCTCTCTGCTCCAACACAGCACCCATAGACAGAGCATTCTAATACAGCTCTCTGCTCTAACACAGCACCCATAGACCGAGCATTCTAATACAGCTCTCTGCTCTAACACAGCACCCATAGACCGAGCATTCTAATACAGCTCTCTGCTCCAACACAGCACCCATAGACCGAGCATTCGAATACAGCTCTCTGCTCCAACACAGCAACCATAGACAGAGCATTCTAATACAGCTCTCTGCTCTAACACAGCACCCATAGACAGAGCATTCTAATACAGCTCTCTGCTCTAACACAGCAACCAGTGACAGAGCATTCTAATACAGCTCTCTGCTCCAACATAGCACCCATAGACAGAGCATTCTAATGCAGCTCTCTGCTCTAACACAGCACCCATAGACAGAGCATTCTAATACAGCTCTCTGCTCTAACACAGCACCCATAGACAGAGCATTCTAATACAGCTCTCCGCTCTAACACAGCACCCATAGACAGAGCATTCTAATACAGCTCTCTGCTCCAACACAGCAACCAGTGACAGAGCATTCTAATACAGCTCTCTGCTCCAACACAGCACCCATAGACCGAGCATTCTAATACAGCTCTCTGCTCCAACACAGCAACCAGTGACAGAGCATTCTAATACAGCTATCTGCTCCAACACAGCACCCATAGACAGAGCATTCTAATACAGCTCTCCGCTCTAACACAGCACCCATAGACCGAGCATTCTAATACAGCTCTCTGCTCTAACACAGCACCCATAGACAGAGCATTCTAATACAGCTCTCTGCTCCAACACAGCACCCATAGACAAAGCATTCTAATACAGCTCTCTGCTCTAACACAGCAACCACACATAGAGCATTCTAATACAGCTCTCTGCTCCAACACAGCACCCATAGACAGAGCATTCTAATACAGCTCTCTGCTCTAACACAGCACCCATAGACAGAGCATTCTAATACAGCTCTCTGCTCTAACACAGCAACCCATAGACCGAGCATTCTAATACAGCTCTCTGCTCTAACACAGCACCCATAGACAGAGCATTCTAATACAGCTCTCTGCTCTAACACAGTAACCACACATAGAGCATTCTAATACAGCTCTCTGCTCTAACACAGCACCCATAGACAGAGCATTCTAATACAGCCCTCCGCTCTAACACAGCAACCAGTGACAGAGCATTCTAATACAGCTCTCTGCTCCAACACAGCACCCATAGACAGAGCATTCTAATACAGCTCTCTGCTCTAACACAGCACCCATAGACAGAGCATTCTAATACAGCTCTCTGCTCTAACACAGCACCCATAGACAGAGCATTCTAATACAGCTCTCCGCTCTAACACAGCACCCATAGACAGAGCATTCTAATACAGCTCTCTGCTCCAACACAGCAACCAGTGACAGAGCATTCTAATACAGCTCTCTGCTCCAACACAGCACCCATAGACCGAGCATTCTAATACAGCTCTCTGCTCCAACACAGCAACCAGTGACAGAGCATTCTAATACAGCTATCTGCTCCAACACAGCACCCATAGACAGAGCATTCTAATACAGCTCTCCGCTCTAACACAGCACCCATAGACCGAGCATTCTAATACAGCTCTCTGCTCTAACACAGCACCCATAGACAGAGCATTCTAATACAGCTCTCTGCTCCAACACAGCACCCATAGACAAAGCATTCTAATACAGCTCTCTGCTCTAACACAGCAACCACACATAGAGCATTCTAATACAGCTCTCTGCTCCAACACAGCACCCATAGACAGAGCATTCTAATACAGCTCTCTGCTCTAACACAGCACCCATAGACAGAGCATTCTAATACAGCTCTCTGCTCTAACACAGCAACCCATAGACCGAGCATTCTAATACAGCTCTCTGCTCTAACACAGCACCCATAGACAGAGCATTCTAATACAGCTCTCTGCTCTAACACAGTAACCACACATAGAGCATTCTAATACAGCTCTCTGCTCTAACACAGCACCCATAGACAGAGCATTCTAATACAGCTCTCTGCTCTAACACAGCACCCATAGACAGAGCATTCTAATACAGCTCTCCGCTCTAACACAGCAACCAGTGACAGAGCATTCTAATACAGCTCTCTGCTCCAACACAGCACCCATAGACAGAGCATTCTAATACAGCTCTCTGCTCTAACACAGCACCCATAGACAGAGCATTCTAATACAGCTCTCTGCTCTAACACAGCAACCCATAGACAGAGCATTCTAATACAGCTCTCCGCTCTAACACAGCACCCATAGACAGAGCATTCTAATACAGCTCTCTGCTCCAACACAACACCCATAGACAGAGCATTCTAATACAGCTCTCTGCTCCAACACAGCACCCATAGACAGAGCATTCTAATACAGCTCTCTGCTCCAACACAGCAACCAGTGACAGAGCATTCTAATACAGCTCTCTGCTCCAACACAGCACCCATAGACAGAGCATTCTAATACAGCTCTCTGCTCCAACACAGCACCCATAGACAGAGCATTCTAACACAGCTCTCTGCTCCAACACAGCACCCATAGACAGAGCATTCTAATACAGCTCTCTGCTCCAACACAGCACCCATAGACAGAGCATTCTAATACAGCTCTCTGCTCCAACACAGCACCCATAGACAGAGCATTCTAATACAGCTCTCTGCTCCAACACAGCACCCATAGACAGAGCATTCTAATACAGCTCTCTGCTCTAACACAGCACCCATAGACAGAGCATTCTAATACAGCTCTCTGCTCTAACACAGCACCCATATACCGAGCATTCTAATACAGCTCTCTGCTCCAACACAGCACCCATAGACCGAGCATTCGAATACAGCTTAATGCTCCAACACAGCAACCATAGACAGAGCATTCTAATACAGCTCTCTGCTCTAACACAGCAACCAGTGACAGAGCATTCTAATACAGCTCTCTGCTCCAACACAGCACCCATAGACAGAGCATTCTAATACAGCTCTCTGAACCAACACAGCACCCATAGACAGAGCATTCTAATACAGCTCTCTGCTCCAACACAACACCCATAGACAGAGCATTCTAATACAGCTCTCTGCTCCAACACAGCACCCATAGACAGAGCATTCTAATACAGCTCTCTGCTCCAACACAACAACCAGTGACAGAGCATTCTAATACAGCTCTCTGCTCCAACACAGCACCCATAGACAGAGCATTCTAATACAGCTCTCTGCTCCAACACAGCAACCAGTGACAGAGCATTCTAATACAGCTCTCTGCTCTAACACAGCACCCATAGACCGAGCATTCTAATACAGCTCTCTGCTCTAACACAACACCCATAGACCGAGCATTCTAACACAGCTCTCTGCTCTAACACAGCACCCATAGACAGAGCATTCTAATACAGCTCTCTGCTCTAACACAGCAACCACACATAGAGCATTCTAATACAGCTCTCTGCTCCAACACAGCAACCAGTGACAGAGCATTCTAATACAGCTCTCTGCTCCAACACAGCACCCATAGACAGAGCATTCTAATACAGCTCTCTGCTCTAACACAGCACCCATAGACAGAGCATTCTAATACAGCTCTCTGCCCTAACACAGCACCCATAGACAGAGCATTCTAATACAGCTCTCTGCTCTAACACAGTAACCAGTGACAGAGCATTCTAATACAGCTCTCTGCTCTAACACAGCAACCCATAGACAGAGCATTCTAATACAGCCCTCTGCTCTAACACAGCACCCATAGACAGAGCATTCTAATACAGCTCTCTGCTCCAACACAGCACCCATAGACAGAGCATTCTAATGCAGCTCTCTGCTCCAACACAGCACCCATAGACAGAGCATTCTAATACAGCTCTCTGCACCAACACAGCACCCATAGACAGAGCATTCTAATACAGCTCTCTGCTCTAACACAGCACCCATAGACAGAGCATTCTAATACAGCTCTCTGCTCCAACACAGCAATTAAGTCTTAATTACCCGCAAATGCTCGCATTCAAAGTATCATCTTGCATCTCTGACTTTGTCTATATATATGTTTCTGTAAGCTACCTCTTCATTCACCTGAGGAAGGAGCAGTGCTCCGAAAGCTAGTGATTCAAAACAAACCTGTTGGACTTTAACCTGGTGTTGTAAAAGACTTCTTACTGGAACTATGATGTAATTGCAATTACAGAGACATGGTTAAAGGACGGACAGGACTGGCAGCTTAACATTCCGGAATATCGGTGTTTTAGACGGGACAGAGGGGGTAACAAAGGAGGTGGGGGAGGGGCATTGCTGATTCGGGAGCAGATCACAGCTGTGTTGAGGGAGGAGCCATTGGAGGGATCTTGTCGTGAGGCATTATGGGTAGAGCTGAGGAATAAGAAGGGTGAAATCACAATGTTGGGAGTGTACGACAAACCTCCCAACAGTCCACAGGAGGCAGGGGAGCAGTTGTGTAGTCAGATACTGAAAAGTTGTGAAAAAAGCAGGGTAGTTGTGATGGGCGACTTTAACTTCCCCCATATTGACTGGGAATCCCTTACAGCCAGCGGCTCGGATGGAGAGCAATTTGTTAGATGTGTCCAGGAGGGTGTTTTGATCCAGAATGTTGACAATCCAACCAGGGAGGAGCCATACTAGACTTGGTATTGGGGAATGAACCAGGCCAGGTGATTGATGTTTCAGTGGGTGAGGGTGCTGAATTGAGCGAGGGCTAATTACATCCAAAGTAGACAGCAACAGGGGAATGTGGATTGGGAGCGGCTATTTGAGGTAAATCCATGTCAGGCATGTGGGAGGTTTTTAAAGGCCAGTTGAGTGAAGTGCAGGAGAGGCATGTCCCCACAGAAATGAAGGATAGAAATGGCAGGATTCAGGAACCATGGATGACAAGGGAAACTGTAAGCTTAGTCAAAGGGCTAAAGGAAGCACACGATAGGTCCAGGCATCTAAAAACTGACGAAGCTCTTGAGGAGTACAGTGAAAGTAAGAAGGAACTTAAACGTGGGATTAGGAGGGCTAAAAGGGGCTATAAAATGTCTTCAGCAAACATGGTCAAGGAGAATCCCAAGGCTTTTTATGCATATATTAGGAACAAGAGGATAGCAAGAGAAAGAGTAGGCCCACTCAAGGACAATGGAGGGAAGGTATGTGGAACCACAGGATGTGGGTGAAATCCTTAATGAGAACTTTGTATCAGTATTCACCAGGGAGAAGGACATGACAGATGTTGAGGTCAGGGATAGGTGTGTGAACGCTCTTGGGAACGTCAATATATCAAAGGAGGAAGTTGTTGAGTATCCTAAATTGCATTAAGGTGGACATGTCGCCGGGGCCGGATGGGATCTATCCCAGGTTACTGCGGGAGGCAAGGGGAGAGATAGCTGGGGCCTTAATAGATATCTTCACATCATCTTCGACCACAGGCGAGGTGCCAGAGGAGAATAAATAATGTTATTCCCTTGTTTAAGAATGGAAGCAGGGATAATCCAGCAAATTATAGGCCAGTAAGCCTGACATCAGTGATGGGGAAGCTTTTGGAAAAGATACTGAGAGACAGGATATGTGAACATTTGGAGGAAAATGGACTTGTCCGTGAGGGGCAGCATGGTTTTGTACGGGGAAGGTCAGGTCTCACCAACCTGATTGAGTTTTTTGAAGAGGGAAGGGTAGTGGATGTAGTTTATATGGACTTCAGTAAGGCATTTGACAAGGTGCCACATGGCAGACTGGTACAAAAACTAATATCACATGGGATTTGGGCTGGGCTGGCTACAACTGTCTTGGTTATAGAAGACAGAGAGTAGCGGGGGAATAGTGTTTATCTGAATGGAGATCTGGAGCTAGTGGTGTTCCGCAGGGTTCAGTGCTGGGACCTGCAGGGATCAGTGCTGGGACCTGCAGGGATCAGTGCTGGGACCTCTATTTTTTGTAGTATATACAAATGCTCTGGAGGAAAATTTGAGAGGCCTGAAAATGTTCCCCGTTATTAATTCCCCCGTTTCTGACTTTAAGGATCCGCCATAAGATGACCTCTTATGGACTGAACTGACCTCTTCACAAATCTTCTCTACTGAGTAGTACTACACTCCATACGCTTCACCCGATGCCTGTGTCTATATATTTACATTGTCTATTTATCATATGTCCTATTTTTTTTCTTGTGTGGAATGATCTGTCTGGACTGTACGCAGAACAATAATTTTCACTGTACCTTGGTACACATGACAATAAACAAATTTAAAAACAGTGAGAATCCTTCTCTCCCTCGATCTTAGTAATAATGCCATGGAGTCTTTTAAATTTCTCTTATGGGACAGACATGGCCGGTCCATAGATATCCATAGGATCCCGACAGTGCAAAAGGAGGCCATTCGACTACAGAGTCTGCACCGACGCTCTGAAAGAGCAACCTACCCAAGCCCACTCCCCCGACCTCTCCCCGTAACCCCATTTTTCTCTAACCTGGAATTGTCTCTTTTACAGAGAGCTGTGCGGAGGGAATGGTCTATCTGACTGTTGATGAATGTCTTCAATCAGGTGGCCCCTGTCCTCGAGGATGCCTAGACCTGACAGCTAGTGTACAATGCACCACACATTGTTACGAAGGCTGCTACTGCACAGACGGACTGTTTCTTCAGAATGGCTCCTGTGTCCCACTTGAAGAATGTAACTGTTATCATCAGGGATTGTGGTATCCACCTAGCTATATTCTTCACAAAGATCTCTGCAATAACTGGTAGGTATTGTTTTGTTATGCTCTTAACGTAGCATAAGCTGCTTCCTTGATGTGCACTCTGACAAAGGAAGGTTCAGACGTGGAGATAGCTTTAACACATTTATTAAACTGTTAACGATTCTCCTACTTGGATTCGACTCTCCTGTTAATCCTGCTATAGCTACTCAGACTGACGAACCAGTCTGCTACAATCCACATGGTGGGTGTGATGTGTTTCAAATCAACCCTGTGTACTCACTGAGAGTCGCCACTGGAAAGAGGAAGATCAGGTGTGCTGTGTCCTTTTATGGGTTGGTGTAATACCCCCCTGTGTTAGTGTCACCTCTGCGTGTATCGTGAATGCCCATTGGTCATGTCCTATCTTACTGACCTATTGGTTGAGTGTCTGTGTGCCATGTCTCTGGTGCTCCCTCTAGTGTCTAGCTAGTCTACGTGTACTTACATTAACCCCTTGTGTATCTACAGTGATGCATATCACCACAGGTATATTGGCAGATGGAGCTCAGGTGCTGTGTTATCTCCATGTCAGTGTTCACCATTACCATGGTAACCCCAAACAATCCCCACTTCACTAGCTTTGACAAAGAGTCACTGAACTCGAAACATTAGCTATTTTCCCTCCTGACAGATGCTGCCAGACCTGTTGAGATTTTACAGCATTTTCTCTTTTGGTTTCAGATTCCAGCATCCGCAGTAATTTGCATTTATACACTTCCCTGCACCAGGGGGCATGGTAGGACAGTGGTTAGCACTGTTGCTTCAAAGCTTCAGGGTCCCAGGTTATATTTCTGGCTTGGGTCACTGTCTGTGCGGAGTCTGCACGTTCTCCCCGTGTCTGCGTGAGTTTCCTCCGGGTGCTCCGGTTTCCTCCCACGAGTCCCGAAAAACATGCTGTTAGGTGAATTGGACATTCTGAATTCTCCCTCCGTGTACCCGAACAGGCGCCGGAATGTGGCGACTAGGGGCTTTTCACAGTAACTTCATTGCAGTTTAATGTAAGCCTACTTGTGACAATTAAGATTATTAAAAGAGAATCTACCTTTTCATATTCAATAATGTTACCATCACTGAATCCCCACTTTCACATCCTGTGGTGACAATACGTTCCAAACACACCACAGGAAACATTGTTTGCATATCATTAGCGGGCACAGCCTCAAAATAAGGGGAAGTAGATTTAGGACTGAGTTTAGGAGGAACTTCTTCACCCAAAGGGTTGGGAATCTATGGAATTCCTTGCCCAGTGAAGCAGTTGAGGCTCCTTCATTACATGTTTTTAAGGTAAAGATAGATAGTTTTTTGAAGAATAAAGGGATTAAGGGTTATGGTGTTCGGGCCGGAAAGTGGAGCTGAGTCCACAAAAGATCAGCCATGATCTCATTGAATGGCGGAGCAGGCTCGAGGGGCCAGATGGCCTACTCCTGCTCTGAGTTGTTATGGGCCTGACCCGGTATTTTCCGGGGCCTCCGCGATTCTGCGCCTCCGATGGGTCGAGTTCCCAATGGCTCGGTTCACTTGTGCTTTTAAAAATAGTGAAAGCGGCGCCGTGGCTGCTGAGGGAGAGAGAGGGGGTAGGGCACGGAGCGGAGAGCTGCTGGCCCAGACATTGGCCAGGCTGGCTGGGGTAGGGAGGCCCTGCCAGCGCCAGGGGAGGGGGTGGTGATGGGTGTGGAAGGGATGGGGGGGGCGGTGTAACCCCCCAAGGGACTGGAGTAGTGTCCAGGCACGGATCACCTATACTGTGGCCATCTTGCTGCGCACCCCACTGTCAACACACTTGGTTCCACAGAGTGACACTGGATGTATGGGTGCCCCCACTCCACCCACCCGTATCCCACCCTGTGCCATAACCACTATTCCCACGGGGCTGCCACCCACTGGCGACGCATCAGGCGGCCCTCCCAGGGCAATGCCCACTGTAGCCCCTGTGGGGGTGACAGGCAAGGGCTGGAGAACGTACCCCTGGAAAGGACAGTGCCAGCCAATGGTACCCATGGCAGCAGAGACGGGCACCGGCATAAGAGTCCCCACAATGCCGGGCAACGATGGTCCCGCACGGGTATAGATACAGAGTAAAGCTCCCTCTACACTGTCCTCATCAAACACTCCCAAGACAGGTACAGCACGGGGTTAGATACAGAGTAAAGCTCTCTCTACACTGTCCCCATCAAACACCCCCAGGACAGGTACAGCACGGGGTTAGATACAGACTAAAGTTCCCTCAGTCCCCATCAAACTCTCCCAGGACAGGTACAGCATGGGGTTAGATACAGAGTAAAGCTCCCTCTACACTGTCCCCATCAAACACTCCCAGGACAGGCACAGCACGGGGTTAGATACAGAGTAAAGTTCCCTCAGTCCCCATCAAACACTCCCAGGACAGGTACAGCACGGGGTTAGATACAGAGTAAAGCTCCCTCTACACTGTCCCCATCAAACACTCCCAGGAGAGGTACAGCACGGGGTTAGATACAGAGTAAAGCTCCCTCTACACTGTCCCCATCAAACACTCCCAGGACAGGGACAGCACGGGGTTAGATACAGAGTAAAGTTCCCTCAGTCCCCATCAAACACTCCCAGGACAGGTACAGCACGGGGTTAGATACAGAGTAAAGCTCTCTCTACACTGTCCCCATCAAACACTCCCAGGACAGGTACAGCACGGGGTTAGATACAGAGTAAAGTTCCCTTAGTCCCCATCAAACTCTCCCAGGACAGGTACAGCACGGGGTGAGATACAGAGTAAAGTTCCCTCAGTCCCCATCAAACTCTCCCAGGACAGGTACAACATGGGGTTAGATACAGAGTAAAACTCCCTCTACACTGTCCCCATCAAACACTCCCAGGACAGGCACAGCACGGGGTTAGATACAGAGTGAAGCTCCCTCTGCACTGTCCCCATCAAACACTCCCAGGATAGGTCCAGCTCGGGGGTTTGATACAGAGTAAAGCTCCCTCTACACTGTCCCCATCAAACACTCCCCGGACAGGTACAGCAAGGGGTTAGATACAGAGTAAAGCTCCCTCTACACTGTCCCCATCAAACACTCCCAGGATAGGTACAGCAAAGGGTTAGATACAGAGTAAAGCTCCCTCTACACTGTCCCCATCAAACACTCCCCGGACAGGTACAGCACGGGGTTAGATACAGAGTAAAGCTCCCTCTACACTGTCCCCATCAAACACTCCCAGGACAGGTACAGCACGGGGTTAGATACAGAGTAAAGCTCGCTCTACACTGTCCCCATCAAACACTCCCAGGACAGGTACAGCACGGGGTTAGATACAGAGTAAAGTTCCCTCAGTCCCCATCAAACACTCCCAGGACAGGTACAGCATGGTGTTAGATACAGAGTGAAAAATGAAATAAAATGAAGTGAAAATCGCTTATTGTCACGAGTAGGCTTCAAATGAAGTTACTGTGAAAAGCCCCTAGTCGCCACATTCCGGCGCCTGTTCGGGGAGGCTGGTACGGGAATCGAACCGTGCTGCTTGTCTGCTTTAAAAGCCAGCGATTTAGCCCAGTGAGCTAAACCTGCCCCGTACAGGTACAGCACGGGGTTAGATACAGTGGAAACTAGGAGCAGGAGGAGGCCATTTGGCCCCTCGTTCCTGCTTTGCCATTCAATATTATCTTGCTTGATCCTCAATACCAAGGCCACCTTCCCATTTTCCCCCCAAACCCCTTGATGCCATTAAAATCCACAAAGTGATCTCTCTCTTTCTTGAATACATTCAGTGACGTGTCCTCCACAGCCTGGGTGTTGAGAATTCCCCAGGTTCAGCAGCCTCTGAGTGAGGAGACTTTTCTTCCTCTCAGCCCTAAATGGCCCTCCCTGTACACAGAGTAAATCTCTTTCTGCGCTGTCCCTTCTCAGAGTGTAATCCCACATTTCTCTCCCTTCTCTGCTCCCTCGAATCTGCAGAGAGCTCAGAGTGTGTGGATGTTGATATTTGCAGGGACGAGGTCTGGGGAGTTGGTGAGGTTGACAGCCTCAGATTGAGTCGACCTGAATTATCAGCAACAATCAGGTTAACCCCAGACCCTCAACCCCAGCCCAAACCATGACCCATTTTAATATGTGCACCGTGAAGTATTGTCCCTGCAGCCTCCCCATTCAGCTTCCTGCCTGTTCTCGATTCCGAGCTGCCAAACGGATGTGATTTCACTGACACGCTTCTGTTTGGTTACAGCACATGTCAGTTTGGAGAGATGGTGTGTGGATTAACGCCGTGTGCAGGTACTGAGCAATCTAACCCTCAATATTACTGAGTGAACTATTATCTGCAGTCCCCCCATGGTCCGACCCCTATATAACAGCCTCCACCCTCTTGTCCCAGAAGAACATAAGAACTAGGCGCAGGAGTAAACCATTCGGCCCATGGAGTCTGCTCTGCCATTCACTGAGACCCTGAGTGATCTGATGTGATAATCGTCACCTCCACTTTCCTGCCTTATCTCCATAACCTTGATTCCTCACTGATTAACAATCTGTCTCTCAGACTTCAACATACCTAACGACCCATCCTCGACAACTCTCTGCGGTAAAGAATTCCACAGATTCACTCCCCTCCGAGGGAAGAAATTCCTCCTCATCTCCGTCTCTAATGAGTGACCCCCTCACTCTGAGATTCTGCCCCCTGGTCCTCGACTCTCCCACAAGGGAAACAACCTCTCAGCATCGACCCTGTCAAACCCCCGCAAATCCGAGATGTTTCAATAAGGTCGCCTCTCAATCTGCTATACTCCAATGAGTACAGGCTCAACCTACTTAACCTCTCCTCATCAGGAAATCCCTCCATACCCAGTATCAAGCGAGTGAACCTTCCCACCTCCCCTATTCTCTCCCCCAAACCCCTCCCTCTTCCCATTCCCCTCCTTCTCCCTATCCACCGAGACCATAAGACTTAGGAGCAGAATGAGGCCACTCCGCTCATCGAGTCTGCTCCGCCATTCAATCATGGCTGATATTTTCTCATCCCCATTCTCCTGCCTTCTCCCCATAACCCCTGATCCCCTTATTAATCAGGAACCTATCTGTGGTGATATGACTAGGAGGTTTACGGTACCTATCTGCCATTGGTGCAGAACACTCGCTGCCCATTGGCTCAGGCCGGTCATGTGCCTCTTGGCTGGTTGGTTGAGACTAGTCATGTGACTGCTCACCGATTGGTCGGGAGGCAAGTAGTCCCGCCTACGAGGCGGGGTATAAGAACCCGTAGGACCCGGCAGTCGGCCTTTCTCTGTAAGCCGGGCACACAACTAGTCGATTAAAGCCTAATGTTTGGATCTTCATCTCGACTCGTGTCCAATTGATGGTACATCACTATCTAACTCTGTCTTAAAGACACTCAGTGATTTGGCCTCCACAGCCTTCTGCGGCAAAGAGTTCCACAGATTCACCACCCTCTGGCTGAAGAAATTCCTCCTCATCTCTGTTTTAAAGGACCGTCCCTTTAGTCTGAGATGGTGTCCTCTGCTTCTAGTTTTTCCTACAAGTGGAAACATCCTCTCCACGTCCACTCTATCCAGGCCTCACAGTATCATGTAAGTTTCAATAAGATCCCCTCTTACTCCAACGAGTACAGACCCAGAAACCTCAACTGTTCCTCATACGACAAGCTCTTCATTCCAGGGATCATTCTTGTGAACCTCCTCTGGACCCTTTCCAAGGCCGGAACATCCTTCCTTAGATACAAAGAACAAAGAAAATTACAGCACAGGAACAGGCCCTTCGGCCCTCCCAGCCTGCGCCGATCCAGATCCTTTATCTAAACTTGTCCTCTATTTTCCAAGCATCTACTTCCCTCTGTTCCCGCCCGTTCACATATCTGTCCAACTGTCCACATTCCAACTGTACTCGTTGGAATTTAGAAGGATGAGGGGGGATCTTATAGAAACATTTAAAATTATGAAGGGAATAGATAGGAAAGATGCAGGCAGGTTGTTTCCACTGGCGGGTGACAGCAGAACTAGGGGGCATAGACTCAAAATAAGGGGAAGTAGATTTAGGACTGAGTTTAGGAGGAACTTCTTCACCCAAAGGGTTGTGAATCTATGGAATTCCTTGCCCAGTGAAGCAGTTGAGGCTCCTTCATTACATGTGTTTAAGGTAAAGATAGATAGTTTTTTGAAGAATAAAGGGATTAAGGGTTATGGTGTTCGGACCGGAAAGTGGAGCTGAGTCCACAAAAGATCAGCCATGATCTCATTGAATGGCGGAGCAGGCTCGAGGGGCCAGATGGCCTACTCCTGCTCCTAGTTCTTATGTTCTTAAATGATGCTAGCGTGCCCGCCTCTACCACCTCCACTGGCAAAGCATTCCAGGCACCTACCACCCTCTGTGTAAAAAACTTTCCACGCACAACTCGTGACCCCTTGTAACTGACACCCCCACTCTTGGAAAAAGTTTGTTGCTATCCACCCTGTCCATACCTCTCATAATTTTGTATACCTCAATCAGGTCTCCCCTCAACCTCCGTCTTTCCAACGAAAACAATCCTAATCTACTCAACCTTTCTTCATAGCTAGCACCCTCCATACCAGGCAACATCCTGGTGAACCTCCTCTGCACCCTCTCTAAAGCATCCACATCCTTCTGGTAATGTGGCGACCAGAACTGCACGCAGTATTCCAAATGTGGCCTAACCAAAGTCCTATACAACTGTAACATGACCCTCGATACAGGGCCCACAACTGCTCCCAATACTCTAATGGGGTCTGACCAGAGCCTTATACAGCCTCAGAAATACATCTTTGCTCTTATATTCTCGTCACACATCCAGACCCCCACATCCAGACCCCCACATCCAGACATAGGAACAGCTTCTTCCCCACAGCTACCAGACTCCTCAATGACTCCCCCTCGGACTGATCTGTTCCCTGGAAGAACACTATTCACGATGCCCTATGCTGCTCTTGCTCATGTATTTACTTTGTTTGGCCCCTTGTTCCGCACTGTAACCAATCACTGTTTGTCAATATACCATTTGTCAATGTTCTCTGTTGATTATTCTTTTATCTACTATGTACGTACTGTGTACGTTCCCTCGGCCACAGAAAAATACTTTTCACTGTACTTCGGTACATGTGCAGCAACAAGGGTTGTGAACACGATCGTGGTGGTCAAGCTGATTATCAACCTGATTTTCCCAGTCCACCTGCATATTGAAGTCCCCCATGGTTATTGTAATATTGCCTTTTCTATCTCCTGATTTATTTTCTGCCCCACATCCTGACTACTGCTGGGGAGCCTGTACAGAACTCCCTCGTCCTCATTTCCTTCCCTATCCCCAAAACCCTCCCTTTCCCACTATCCTCTTTCGCTCCATCTTTCTATCTCTCCTGCATTTCCATCCCTATCCATCCCTCTCCCCACTCCTCTCTCTCCCCATATCCGTCCCCCCCCCCCCCTCCCGCACCAGAGGAGGAGATGCCCCTCCCCGCCCCAGAGGAGGAGATGCCCCCCCCCCCCGCCCCAGAGGAGGAGATGCCCCCCCCCCCCCCCGCCCCAGAGGAGGAGATGCCCCCCCCCCCCCCCCCCCCCGCCCCAGAGGAGGAGATGCCCCCCCCCGCCCCAGAGGAGGAGATGCCCCCCCCCCCCCCCCGCCCCAGAGGAGGAGATGCCCCCCCCCCGCCCCAGAGGAGGAGATGCCATTGTGGTTTTGTCACTGGACCCATAATCCAGAAACCCCGGATTTGAATCCTGTCACAACAGACAGTGAAATTCAAATTCAATTGAATAAAATATCTGGAATTAAAATTCTAATGATGACCATGAAACCATTGTCGATTGTGGTAAAAACCCATCTGGGTCACTAATGTCCTTTAGGGAGGGAAATCTGCCGCCCTTACCCGGTCTGGCCTACATGTGACTCCAGACCCACAGCAATGTGGGTGACTAGTAACTACCCCCTGAAGGGCAATTAGGGATGGGCAATAAATGCTGGCACAGCGAAACCCACGTCCCAGGAACAAATAAAAATAAATCCGACTTTCTTCTCCATCTTTCCCATTCCCCATCCTCCCCTCCAATGTCCTTCCTTCCCCTCCCACTTTCCCGCTACCTCCTAGCCTGATGCCGCTCGCCGCTCACTCCTTCCTGACCTTTCAGTGTGTCTGGGTCGCAATATCTCTGCTTTACCCACCGTTTCCCATGTTTTCCCCACCGTTTCCCATGTTTTCCCCACCGTTTCCCATGTTTTCCCCACCGTTTCCCATGTTTTTCCCATTGTTTTCCATGTTTTCCCCACCGTTTCCCATGTTTTCCCCACGGTTTCCCATGTTTTTCCCATTGTTTTCCATGTTTTCCCCACCGTTTCCCATGTTTTCCCCACCGTTTCCCATGTTTTTCCCACCGTTTCCCATGTTTTCCCCACCGTTTCCCATGTTTTTCCCACGGTTTCCCATGTTTTCCCCACCGTTTCCCATGTTTTCCCCACCGTTTCCCATGTTTTTCCCACCGTTTCCCATGTTTTCCCCACCGTTTCCCATGTTTTCCCCACCGTTTCCCATGTTTTCCCCACGGTTTCCCATGTTTTCCCCACCGTTTCCCATGTTTTTCCCACGGTTTCCCATGTTTTTCCCATTGTTTTCCATGTTTTCCCATTGATGCTGTGTTTTGCTGTTACAGTGGACTGTGTTTGGAGTCACTGGACTGCCTGGAGTTCCTGCAGTAAAAGCTGTGACGTTGGATCCAGACGAAGGTTCCGATCACCCACCAACCCTGCGGCCGCGCTGGGCGGACAGGAGTGCGAGGGCGCGGTCCTGCAAAGGGAGCATTGCAGCCTGCAGCTCTGTGATGGTGCGTTACAGCAGCCACAGAAACACTCCATCTCCCTGACCCTCCATCTCCCTGACCCTCCATCTCCCTGACCCTCCATCTCCCTGACCCTCCATCTCCCTGACCCTCCATCTCCCTGACCCTCCATCTCCCTGACCCTCCATCTCCCTGACCCTCCATCTCCCTGACCCTCCATCTCCCTGACCCTCCATCTCCCTGACCCTCCATCTCCCTGACCCTCCATCTCCCTGACCCTCTATCTCTCTGACCCTCAATCACCCAGACCCTCAATCACCCAGACCATCCATCTTTCTGACCCGCCCCTTCTCTGACCCTCCATGTCGCTGACCCTCCATGTTGGTGACCCTCCACCTCCCAGACCCTCCACCTCCCAGACCCTCCACCTCACTGACCCTCCATCTACCTGACCCTCCATCTCACTGACCGTCCATCTCCCTGACCCTCCATCTCCTTGATCCTCCATCTCCTTGACCCTCCATCTCCTTGACCCTCCATCTCCTTGACCCTCCATCTCCTTGACCCTCCATCTCCTTGACCCTCTATCTCGCTGACCCTCCACCTCGCTGACCCTCCACCTCGCTGACCCTCCTGCTTGCTGACCCTCCATCTCCCTAACCCTCCATCCCCTGGCCCTCCATCCCACTGACCCTCCCTCTCCCAGACCCTCCATCTCCCAGACCCTCCATATCCCTGACCCTCCACCTCGCTGACCCTCCATCTCGCTGACCCTCCATCTCGCTGACCCTCCATCTCCCTGACCCTCCATCTCCCTGGCCCTCCATCTCGCTGACCCTCCCTCTCCCAGACCCTCCATCTCCCTGGCCCTCCATCTCCCTGGCCCTCCATCTCCCTGACCCTCCATCTCCCTGACCCTCCATCTCCCTGACCCTCCATCTCCCTGACCCTCCATCTCCCTGACCCTCCATCTCTCTGACCCTCCATCTCTCTGACCCTCCATCTCTCTGACCCTCCATCTCTCTGACCCTCCATCTCTCTGATCCTCCATCTCCCAGACCCTCCATCTCCCAGACCCTCCATCTCCCAGACCCTCCATCTCCCAGACCCTCCATCTCCCAGACCCTCCATCTCCCAGACCCTCCATCTCCCAGACCCTCCATCTCCCAGACCCCCCATCTCGCTGACCCTCCATCTCGCTGACCCTCCATCTAGCTGACCCTCCATCTCTCTGACCCTCCATCTCGCTGACCCATCATCTCTCTGACCCTCCATCTCGCTGACCCTCCATCTCGCTGACCCTCCATCCCGGTGACCCTCCATCCCGTTGACCCTCCATCCCGGTGACCCTCCATCTCACTGACCCTCCATCTCCCAGACCCCCCATCTCGCTGACCCTCCATCTCGCTGACCCTCCATCTAGCTGACCCTCCATCTCTCTGACCCTCCATCTCGCTGACCCATCATCTCTCTGACCCTCCATCTCGCTGACCCTCCATCTCGCTGACCCTCCATCCCGGTGACCCTCCATCCCGTTGACCCTCCATCCCGGTGACCCTCCATCTCACTGACCCTCCATCTCCCTGACCCTCCATCTCCCTGACCCTCCATCTCCCTGACCCTCCATCTCGCTGACCCTCCATCCCGGTGACCCTCCATCTCGCTGACCCTCCATCTCGCTGACCCTCCATCTCGCCGACCCTCCATCTCGCCGACCCTCCATCTCGCCGACCCTCCATCTCGCCGACCCTCCATCCCGCCGACCCTCCATCTCCCAGACCCTCCATCTCCCAGACCCTCCATCTCCCTGACCCTCCATCTCCCTGACCCTCCATCTCGCTGACCTTCCATCTCGCTGACCCTCCATCTCCCTGACCCTCCATCTCGCTGACCCTCCATCTCGCTGACCCTCCATCTCGCTGACCCTCCATCTCGCTGACCCTCCATCTCGCTGACCCTCCCTCTCGCTGACCCTCCATCTCGCTGACCCTCCATCTCCCAGACCCTCCATCTCGCTGACCCTCCATCTCCCAGACCCTCCATCTCCCTGACCCTCCATCTCCCTGACCCTCCATCTCCCAGACCCTCCATCTCCCAGACCCTCCATCTCCCTGACCCTCCATCTCACTGGCCCTCCATCTCCCTGACTCTCCATCTCCCTGACCCTCCATCTCGCTGACCCTCCATCTCCCTGACCCTCCGTCTCCCTGACCCTCCGTCTCGCAGACCCTCCGTCTCGCTGACCCTCCGTCTCTCTGACTCTCCATCTCCCTGACCCTCCGTCTCGCTGACCCTCCATCTCCCTGACCCTCCGTCTCCCTGACCCTCCGTCTCGCAGACCCTCCGTCTCGCTGACCCTCCGTCTCTCTGACCCTCCATCTCCCTGACCCTCCGTCTCGCTGACCCTCCGTCTCTCTGACTCTCCATCTCACTGACCCTCCATCTCTCTGACCCTCCATCTCCCAGACCCTCCATCTCGCTAAGACTGAAGCCATTGATTTTGTTTGCTAATTAAAACAAATCTGACCAGCCCCACTACCCTGAGAAGTCTCTGCAATCGACTACTCTTGGCTTGTTGTACATTGCCAGTTTTAATTAGCCATTACTGCCTGGACCACAATGATGATGAGAGGAACTTTAATGTAAATTTGAGGGAACAATGGAGTAGGGAGAGCTGTGGTGGGCTGGCGCAGACGGATGTTTGACAATGAAGATTGTGAATGCTTCTGATAATCATTTCCAATCCTTGAGTTTATTAATAGAAGAAAGTAAGATTGAAGAAGTGTTGCTGCACCGATGGTACAGGGGTATTGTCACCGAATCAGTGACCCAGGGGAAGGAGCTGGGGACCCAGGTTCGATTCCCACCAGGGCAGATGTGGAATAGAAATTCCATTAATAAATCCGGAAGTTAAACTTAGTCTTAGTGATGGAATCATAAAACCGTCATCGATTGTTGGAAATACTTGTCAAAAACTTCATTAATGTCCTTTAGGGAAGGAAATCTGCCGTCCTTACCCGGTCTGGCCTACATATGACTCCAGGCCCACAGCAATGTGGTTCACTCTGAAATTACCGAGAGAGACACTCAGTTCGAGGGCAATTAGGGTCGGGCAACAAATGCTGGCCCAGCAACACCAACGTCACATAAAAGTAAAACAATTTGGGGTTCTGCGCTTTAAGAAGGAAGAAGCATTGTTGGAGAGGAGTCAGAGATTGCCTGGGATGTGGTTTTGATGCAGTAAGATAAGATATTTCCTGTTCAGGAGGAAGCAGAGAGTACAGGTTGAAGGGAACTGGGAAGACATCTTATTGAGTGACTTGTGGTCTGGAAAATTCTGCCTGAAAAGGAAATTAGATTTTGTTAGAATATTCAAAATTAATGGGAAAAAGCAGGAGAGTGGGATTAATTTGGAATTCTTTCAGAGAATGAGTGCAGCCAGAATGGGTTCCAGCTCCACTGGATCACCCTCGGGGAGGGAGGAGAGAGAGTTTGTCGAAGATAATAGTTCAGTTGTCAGGAAGCAGTCATCTGCTTTGATGGAGTTTAAACCTCCAGTTTTAACCGCATTGTGGTGACACTTTGGATGAACTCTGAGTCTCTCTTTACTGTCGCCCTTCTCCCCAGACGTGTGGAGAGACTGGGGCCCCTGGTCAGAATGTTCTGTCCCTTGTGGAGGAGGATTTCGGAATCGAACCAGAGTCAGCAATTCCTCTGAAAACAGTCAGCTGACCCGCTGTAACAACCAATCATGCGGTGAGTCGATGTGAGAAACACACACATTGAGAATTGTTCGCAAAAATAGTTTTATTGCAAAAAAGGCTTTTTCAATATTATAAAATAACATCACAATAGTCATCAAACATATTCACACAGCACAAAAATAACACATTTCAACCTGACTAACCCCAAAACCTTACCCCAATAACGCAAAACAAAGAAAACCTCAACTCCTACCCAATAACCCCCCCAACAGCTGACAGTGACGGCCTCTCTGAGAAAGGAAATGAGTGGCTGTCATCTCGAGTGAAACCACCTACCTCCCTCTCATGGTGTACTTGCCATTTCAAGGTTTGGAAATCCATGAGATCACCCAGCAAGTTCGAGACGCTGAGGGGAGCGGGAGACCCGTACCAGCCTCCCCGAACAGGCGCCGGAATGTGGCGACTAGGGGCTTTTCACAGTAACATCATTGAAGCCTACACGTGACAATAAGCGATTTTTATTTTCATTTCACCTCCATCCCAGCTGAACTTGCCTCCGGGCTGTCAATGAGGCGAGAGTGAGAACGTCCGCCCTCACCCCCCCCCCCCCCCTCCCCCACCCCCGTCTGCATCACTGGCCTGTCCGACACCCCGACAATGGCCACTAGTGGCCACGCCGGAACAGGGAATGTACCCGAGTCTTCTCTCCCCCCCCCCCCCCCCCCCCCCCCAGGAAGGGGCCCCCAGCCTAATCCTGGTCAGGTGCACCCTGTGCTCCACCATAAACTGAATCCAGCTGAACGTATCACAGGATGAGGTCAAGTTGACCCTGTGTAGAGCCTCACTCCACATCCCTCCCTCAAAAACCAGACCCAGCTCCCCCTCCCACTTCCCCCTCACCTCCTCCAGCGGAGCTTGCTCTACAGACAGGATCTGACCGTAGATATCTGAAATCTTACCCTCACCCACTTCAGCCATCCTGAAGGTGTAGGTGCGAATGGAAACAGCGAGATCTCCTTCCGTAGGAAATCGCGCTTTGTAGATACCTAAAAAAATTAGATCTCGGAGTTGGAATTTATCTACCAGCTCCTCAAATCCAACAAACCTATCCTTCACAATCATATTCAAAAATGTCTCCAGCCCCTCCCTCCCCCCTGCAAGTCCAGATCCACTGACCCGAAGCGGCGATTCCCACAGACAGGGTCTGACAACGACATGGTGCTGAGTCGAAGATGCTGCCTGAGCTGTCTCCAAATCATCAGCGACGTCACCACCTCCGAGCTCGAGGGAAACCGCACAGCAGAAAACAGGAGTGAGGCGGTTACCAAAGCCCATTAACTAGAACCGTGACAACCGCCCGCCTCCATCAGCCCCAATATGCAATTCAGATCCTGAAATCATCCCAGACCCTGATCGATATTGGCTGCCCAATAATAGGATAACAAATTTGGTGAAGCTAAGCCACTGACTGTCTCTCTCCAGAAACATCCAGCAAATTCTCAGGGTCTTCCCCACACAAATGAAAGAAGTAATCAACTTATCCATTTGAGCAAAGAATGATTTGGGAAGAAAGATAGGGAGAGACTGGAAAAGAAACATTGGCCATAGAGACAGAGGGTATAATAATAATAATGGCTTATTGTCACGAGTAGGCTTCAATGAAGTTACTATGAAAAGCCCCTAGTCGCCACATTCCGGCGCCTATTCGGGGAGGCCGCTATGGGAATTGAACCGTGCTGCTGGCCTGTTCTGCATTACAAGCCAGCTTGTAATCAGGAATCGAGGCCGGTAATTTATGAATATAAGCTGCATCATCCCAATTCGGAGCAGACACTTTCACCAGGCCCACTGCGGTCCCCTTTAAAGATTCACTGATAATCACGTGTGTCCCATTCAGATCTGGCAGGATGTTAACAGTCAAGAAAGAAACCCTTTTATTTTATCAACACTGCGGCTCCCGGGCCCTATCATCAAATCCCAAATGGAATTCCTGTCCCACCCAACCTTCCCGTAACCACGTCTGGTCTCAAACCCTCAAATAGGTAATAGGTCTCTGGCAAAAACACCACATCAGCATTCAAACTCCAGCTCAGCAAATATCCTCAATCTCTTCACTGGATCGTTCCATCCCCTCACAGTCCGAGTGACCAACCGGATTGGGGGCTCCCCTCCCCCCACCCGCCGCCGTACTGAGTCAGTGATTTCCATCAAAAGACATGGGGAGGCAGCGGCGTAGTGGTATTGACACTGGACTAGTAATCCAGAGACCCAGAGGAATGCTCTACGGACCCAGGTTCAAATCCCGATTCAGTAATGGCAACCATCAAATTATCATCGAGTGTCAAAAACTCCAGATTCACAGCAATGTAGCTGACTCTTAACTGCCCCTCAAGGGCAATTAGGGATGGGCAATAAATCCTGGCATGGGCTGGGACGCCCATGAATGAATGAATAAAAAAAAGGATGGTCCCACAGCTATTGGAAACGTTCAGGCATCGAGCCCACCCAAGATGGCCGCCAACTCCCCCATCAAGACAGAACAAAGAACAAGCTGTGGTCACCATATCCTTCCCCCCCCCCCACCTCCCCACCTCTCATTAACCCCAAACCCCTCCCTCATCAATCCCTGAGCCCCAACCAAACCCACGGTAATTATCATCCGTTCCATGGCTACCAGGAGAAGGGACGAGTCCCGAGGTGGGGCACAGATCACGGGTGGGAGGGTCACACCATTCGGTTCTGTCAGGATGTGGAAGCAGAGCTTTCCAAAAGGACAGCGGCATTTACGAGGCCAACGCAGCGTTATTCAAAAGTGGAGTTTGGGTTGGGATGGTTTACTCTGGACGCCTCCAAGTGAATTCAAACTCAGAAAACTAGTACTTTGAGGCGCTGGAGGAAGTGGTGTTTTTGTAGGGAAGCGGGGCTGGGGGAGAGTTAATTGTGTTTCGTAATATGTGGGGGGGTCTTGTTGTTATTGGAGGGGGCTGGTCGGGTTTCTTGTATTTTATTGTTCCTGTATGGGGGGGTGGGGGAGGGGTTCCCTCTCGTTTGTTAAAGGTGGATGTGGGCGGGGGGCTAGCTGTTATGGTTGTTTATTTTGATATTTCCTGGGTGGTAGTTGCCCTGTTAGCTGGGGTAGTTAGATAATGGGGGCGAAGCGGTGGGGGTAACTGTAACTCACTATCTGAGTATAAGTATTAGATGATGGGCTTAGAGAGGTTGTGACCTTTCGCCCACCTTCGGACCCGTTCCTTCTCCTGGTAACTTTACCATAATTGCCTGTGGTGTCTCCTGGGCGAGGGTTTTGATGGAGCGATCGATGGGCCCAATCCAGCTCAGCAGGGGACAACTGTGCACCCTCCCCCACCTCAGTGGGTTTCAGGACCCCCACTCCCTCCGGCAGCCCCACAACTCTGAGGTTCTGCCCCCTGGAGCGATTCTCCAAGTCACCCAGCTTGACACGGAGAGGTTTTATTCCCGGGCAGCATTGACGTCTCTGCCTCCCAGGAGAAAATCCGATTGGCCTGCATCGAAGGAGCTGCCTCCACACCTCATGGCGCTGCGCCATGAGCCTTTACCACTTCCTCCGTCTTTGCCAGAGCTGATCGAAGAGGAGCTCGGGCCTCCTCGATTGAATGATGGATCCTCAGAGACAGCCTGTCGTTGTGTTTTTGAATTCATCACCAAAGATGTCTGTCAGCATCTCAGTCATCAACGAGATAACCTTTGCTTCAGCAGTTACCCTGCCATTGACGAGTCTGGAGAGGTTTCTGAATCAGATGCAGACTCGCCCTTTGCCGGATTCTTCGAGCTTGATTTTGCCGGAATTTCCACAATATGGGAGTCTTATCCATCAAATTATTTAAATCATCATCCCAACACCCTTCAAAAACCAGAGGAAAGGGTAAAAAAACCAGTGTCCAGGTCAGAGCTGCCTCGAATGCAGCCACTTTCGACCCAACAACACAGTCAGCACATTGAGAATTGTTATCCTGAGAAACACATTCAGATCGAAATGCATAAACAGCAACAGGAAACCCACCTGGACAGACTGTGTGGGGATACGGGGTGGGTGTGTGGGTGGGGGTGAGGATTGGTGGGGGGGTGGGTGGGTGGGGGTGAGGGTGGGTGAGGGTGGGGGTGAGGATTGGTGGGGATGTGGGTGGGTGGGGGTGGGGGTGAGTGTGTGGGTGGGTGGGTGAGGGAGGGTGAGTGTGTGGATGGGTGGATGGGGTGAGGGTGGGGGTGAGTGTGTGGGTGGGGGTGAGGGTGTGTGTGTGAGGGTGGGTGAGGGTGGGTGGGTGGGGTGAGTGTGTGGGTGGGGATGAGGGAGAGGGTGGGTGGGGTGAGGGTGTGTGTGAGGGTGGGTGAGGGTGGGTGGGGTGAGGGTGGGTGAGGGTGGGTGGGTGGTGGGGTGAGGGTGGGTGGGGTGAGGGTGGTTGAGGGTGGGGGTGAGTGTGGGTGGGGATGAGGGAGAGGGTGGGTGGGGTGAGGATGTGAATGAGGGTGAGGGTGGATGGGTGGCGGGGTGAGGGTGGGTAGGGTGAGGTGAGGGTGGGTAGGGTGAGGGTGGGGGTGTGTGTGGGTGGGGATGAGGGTGAGGGTGGATGGGGTGAGGGTGAGTGGGTGGATGGGTGGGGTGAGGGTGGGTGGGGCCTCACGGTAGCATGGTGGTTAGCATCAATGCTTCACAGCTCCAGGGTCCCAGGTTCGATTCCCGGCTGGGTCACTGTCTGTGTGGAGTCTGCACGTCCTCCCTGTGTGTGCGTGGGTTTCCTCCGGGTGCTCCGGTTTCCTCCCACAGTCCAAAGATGTACGGGTTAGGTGGATTGGCCATGCTAAATTGCTCGTAGTGTAAGGTTAATGGGGGGATTGTTGGGTTACGGGTATACGGGTTACGTGGGTTTAAAGGAGGGTGATCATTGTTCGGCACAACATCGAGGGCCGAAGGGCCTGTTCTGTGCTGTACTGTTCTATGTTCTATGTGAGTGTGTGGGTGGGGGTGAGGAGTGTGTGGGTGGGGGTGAGGGTGGGGATGAGGGTGAGGGTGGGTGGGGTGAGGGTGGGTGTGTGAGGGTGGGTGAGGGTGAGTGTGGATGGGTAGCGGGGTGAGGGTGGGTGAGGGTGAGTGTGTGGATGGGTGGCAGGGTGAGGGTGGGTGGGGTGAGGGTGGGTGAGGGTGAGTGTGTGGATGGGTGGCGGGGTGAGGGTGGGTGTGTGAGGGTGGGTGTGTGAGGGTGGGTGAGGGTGAGTGTGGATGGGTGGCGGGGTGAGGGTGGGTGGGGTGAGGGTGGGTGTGTGAGGGTGGGTGTGTGGGGGTGGGTGAGGGTGGGTGTGTGGGGGTGGGTGAGGGTGGGTGTGTGAGGGTGGGTGTGTGGGGGTGGGTGAGGGTGAGTGTGGATGGGTGGCGGGGTGAGGGTGGGTGGGGTGAGGGTGGGTGTGTGAGGGTGGGTGTGTGGGGGTGGGTGAGGGTGAGTGTGGATGGGTGGCGGGGTGAGGGTGGGTGGGGTGAGGGTGGGTGTGTGAGGGTGGGTGAGGGTGAGTGTGGATGGGTGGCGAGGTGAGGGTGGGTGAATGTGAGGGTGAGTGTGTGGATGGATGGTGGGGTGAGGGTGGGTGGGGTGAGTGTGTGGATGGGTGGCGGGGTGAGGGTGGGTGGGGTGAGGGTGTGGATGGGTGGCGGGGTGAGGGTGGGTGGGGTGAGGGTGTGGATGGGTGGCGGGGTGAGGGTGGGTGTGTGAGGGTGGGTGAGGGTGAGTGTGGATGGGTGGCGGGGTGAGGGTGGGTGGGGTGGGTGTGTGGATGGGTGGTGGGGTGAGGGTGGGTGGGGTGAGGGTGGGGTGATGTCTGTGTGTTGGCTGTGCGGTTCCGGTATAACCAGTCTCCTCTGTGTTATGGGGTGTGACAGGCGAAGCTCCATCAAACTGTGCCCCTGGTACCATGTGGAAAGACTGTCTCCATGAGGCCGGGACATGTTCAGAGATCAGCAGCGAGGAGGAGAGTCGGGGCTGCAGACCCGGCTGTTACTGCCCTGACGGGCTGGTGTTACAGGTCAGTGTAATGGTCAGAGTGTCCACGCACTCAGCACACACCGATTGACCAAGATTCTGGGCTTTGATCTGTCTCTGCTCCTATCCTGCGCCATTAACTTCTTCCAGGGCTATGATTTGGCCTAATGCCTCTCATTCACTGATTCTCTCTCTCTCACGCTCCCTCTCTCCACCTCCCTCTCTCTCCATCTCCCTCACGCTCCCTCTCTCCACCTCCCTCTCTCTCACGCTCCCTCTCTCCACCTCCCTCTCCCTCACGCTCCCTCTCTCCACCTCCCTCTCCCTCACGCTCCTTCTCGCTCTCCCTCACGCTCCCTCTCTCTCTCGCTCCCTCTCTCTCTCTCTCTCGATCTCTCTCACGCTCTCCCTCTCCCTCACTCTCCCTCTCTCATGGTCCCTCTCTCTCACGCTCCCTCTCTCTCTCTCTCTCGATCTCTCTCACGCTCTCCCTCTCCCTCACTCTCCCTCTCTCTCATGGTCCCTCTCTCTCACGCTCCCTCTCTCTCTCGATCTCTCTCACGCTCTCCCTCTCCCTCACTCTCCCTCTCTCTCATGGTCCCTCTCTCTCACGCTCCCTCTCTCTCTCGATCTCTCTCACGCTCTCCCTCTCCCTCACGCTCCCTCTCCCTCACGCTCCCTCTCTCTCGCGCTCCCTCTCTCTCGTGCTCCCTCTCTCTCACACACTGCTCACTGCTCTCTCACGCACTCTCGCACTCCCTCTCCCTGAATTGGTGTGGAGATGCCGGCGTTGGACTGGGGTGAGCACAGTAAGAAGTCTCACAACACCAGGTTAAAGTTTGTTTTGAATCACTAGATTTCGAAGCACTGCTCCTTCCTCAGGTGAATCTTCAGGTTTACCAATCTGAGCACAGATTACAAAAGCAGGGAGGTCCTGTTGGAGTTGTATAGCACAATCTCCCCATACCCCACAATCCCAGCACAATCTCCCCATATCCCACAATCCCAGCACAATCTCCCCATATCCCACAATCCCAGCACAATCTCCCCATATCCCTGAATCCCAGCACAATCTCCCCATTTCCCTGAATCCAACCACAATCTCCCCATATCCCTGAATCCCAGCACAATCTCCCCATATCCCTGAATCCCAGCACAATCTCCCCATATCCCACAATCCCAGCACAATCTCCCCATATCCCACAATCCCAGCACAATCTCCCCATATCGCACAATCCCTGCACAATCTCCCCATATCCCTGAATCCCAGCACAATCTCCCCATTTCCCTGAATCCAACCACAATCTCCCCATATCCCTGAATCCCAGCACAATCTCCCCATATCCCACAATCCCAGCACAATCTCCCCATATCCCACAATCCCAGCACAATCTCCCCATATCGCACAATCCCTGCACAATCTCCCCATATCCCTGAATCCCAGCACAATCTCCCCATATCCCTGAATCCCAGCACAATCTCCCCATATCCCTGAATCCAACCACAATCTCCCCATATCCCACAATCCCAGCACAACCTCCCCATATCCTGTATCCAAGCACAATCTCCCAATATCCCACAATCCCACCACAATCTCCCCATATCCCACAATCCCAGAACAATCTCCCCATATCCTGAATCCCAGCACAATCTCCCCATGTCCCTGAATCCCAGCACAATCTCCCCATATCGCACAATCCCAGCACAATCTCCCCATATCCTGAATCCCAGCACAATCGCCCCATAATCCACAATCCCAGCACAAGCTCCCAATATCCCACAATCTCCCCATATCCTACAATCCCAGCACAATCTCTCTATATCCTGAATCCCAGAACAATCTCCCCATATCCCTGAATCCCAGCACAATCTCCCCATATCCCTGAATCCCAGCGCAGTCTCCCCATATCGCACAATCCCAGCACAATCTCCCCATATCCTGAATCCTAGCACAATCTCCCCATATCCCACAATCCCAGCACAATCTCCCCATATCCCAAAATCCCAGCACAATCTCCTCATATCCTGAATCCCAGCACAATCTCCCCATATCCCACAATCCCAGCACAATCTCCCCATATCCCACAATCCCAGCACAATCTCCCCATATCACACAGTCCCTGCACAATCTCCCCATATCCCTGAATCCCAGCACAATCTCCCCATATCCCACAATCCCAGCACAACCTCCCCATATCCTGTATCCAAGCACAATCTCCCAATATCCCACAATCCCACCACAATCTCCCCATATCCCACAATCCCAGAACAATCTCCCCATATCCTGAATCCCAGCACAATCTCCCCATGTCCCTGAATCCCAGCACAATCTCCCCATATCGCACAATCCCAACACAATCTCCCCATATCCTGAATCCCAGCACAATCGCCCCATAATCCACAATCCCAGCACAAGCTCCCAATATCCCACAATCTCCCCATATCCTACAATCCCAGCACAATCTCTCTATATCCTGAATCCCAGAACAATCTCCCCATATCCCTGAATCCCAGCACAATCTCCCCATATCCCTGAATCCCAGCGCAGTCTCCCCATATCGCACAATCCCAGCACAATCTCCCCATAAGCTCCTCAAAAACCGTGTTAGGGACCTGGAGCTTGAGCTGGATGAACTTCGGATCATTCGGGAGGCAGAGGGGGTCATAGATAGGAGCTTCAGGGAAATAGTTACACCAAAGACTGGAGATAGATGGGTAACTGTAAGAGGGACTGGGAAGAAGCAGTCAGTGCAGGGACCCCCTGCGGTCGTTCCCCTGAGTAACAAGTATACCGTTTTGGATACTTGTGGGGGTGACGACTTACCAGGGGTAAGCCATGGGATACGGGCCTCTGGCACGGAGTCTGTCCCTGTTGCTCAGAAGGGAAGGGGGGAAAGGAGTAGAACATTAGTAATTGGGGACTCAATAGTCAGGGGCACAGATAGGAGATTTTGTGGGAGCGACAGAGACTCGCGTTTGGTATGTTGCCTCCCAGGTGCAAGGGTACGTGATGTCTCGGATCGTGTTTTCCGGGTCCTTAAGGGGGAGGGGAGAGCAGCCCCAAGTCGTAGTCCACATTGGCACTAACGACATAGGTAGGAAAGGGGACAAGGATGTCAGGCAGGCCTTTAGGGAGCTAGGATGGAAGCTCAGAGCGAGAACAAACAGAGTTGTTATCTCTGGGTTGTTGCCCGTGCCACGTGATAGTGAGATGAGGAATAGGGAGAGAGAGCAATTAAACACGTGGCTACAGGGATGGTGCAGGCGGGAGGGATTCAGATTTCTGGATAACTGGGGCTCTTTCTGGGGAAGGTGGGACCTCTATAGACAGGATGGTCTACATCTGAACCTGAGGGGCACCAATATCCTGGGGGGGAGATTTGTTAGTGCTCTTTGGGGGGGTTTAAACTAATTCAGCAGGGGCATGGGAACCTGGATTGTAGTTTTAGGGTACGGGAGATTGAGAGTATAGAGGTCAGGAGCACAGATTTGACTTCGCAGGAGGGTGCCAGTGTTCAGGTAGGTGGTTTGAAGTGTGTCTACTTCAATGCCAGGAGTATACGAAATAAGGTAGGGGAACTGGCAGCATGGGTTGGTACCTGGGACTTCGATGTTGTGGCCATTTCAGAGACATGGATAGAGCAGGGACAGGAATGGTTGTTGCAGGTTCCGGGGTTTAGGTGTTTTAGTAAGTTCAGAGAAGGGGGCAAAAGAGGGGGAGGTGTGGCGCTGCTAGTCAAGGACAGTATTACGGTGGCGGAAAGGATGCTAGATGGGGACTCTTCTTCTGAGGTAGTATGGGCTGAGGTTAGAAACAGGAAAGGAGAGGTCACCCTGTTGGGAGTTTTCTATAGGCCACCTAATAGTTCTAGGGATGTAGAGGAAAGGATGGCGAAGATGATTCTGGAAAAGAGCGAAAGTAACAGGGTAGTTGTTATGGGAGACTTTAACTTTCCAAATATTGACTGGAAAAGATATAGTTCGAGTACATTAGATGGGTCATTCTTTGTACAATGTGTGCAGGAGGGTTTCCTGACACAATATGTTGACAGGCCAACAAGAGGCGAGGCCACATTGGATTTGGTTTTGGGTAATGAACCAGGCCAGGTGTTAGATCTGGAGGTAGGTGAGCACTTTGGAAACAGTGACCACAATTCGGTGACCTTTACGTTAGTGATGGAAAGGGATAAGTATACCCCGCAGGGCAAGAGTTATAGCTGGGGGAAGGGCAATTATGATGCCATTAGACATGACTTAGGATGTGTTGGTTGGAGAAGTAGGCTGCAAGGGTTGGGCACACTGGATATGTGGAGTTTGTTCAAGGAACAGCTATTGCATGTTCTTGATAAGTACGTACCAGTCAGGCAGGGAGGAAGGGGTCGAGCGAGGGAACCGTGGTTTACCAAAGAAGTGGAATCTCTTGTTAAGAGGAAGAAGGAGGCCTATGTAAAGATGAGGTGTGAAGTTTCAGTTGGGGCGCTTGATATTTACAAGGAAGCGAGGAAGGATCTAAAGAGAGAGCTGAGACGAGCAAGGAGGGGACATGAGAAGTCTTTGGCAGGTAGGATCAAGGAAAACCCAAAAGCTTTCTATAGGTATGTCAGGAATAAAAGAATGACTAGGGTAAGAGTAGGGCCAGTCAAGGACAGTGGTGGGAAGTTGTGTGTGGAGGCTGAGGAGATAAGCGAGATACTAAATGAATACTTTTCGTCAGTATTCACTCAAGAAAAAGATAATATTGTGGAGGAGAATGCTGAGACCCAGGCTATTAGAATAGATGGCATTGAGGTGCGTAGGGAAGAAGTGTTGGCAATTCTGGACAAGGTGAAAATAGATAAGTCCCCGGGGCCGGATGGGATTTATCCTAGGATTCTCTGGGAAGCCAGGGAAGAGATTGCTGAGCCTTTGGCTTTGATTTTTAGGTCATCATTGGCTACAGGAATAGTGCCAGAGGACTGGAGGATAGCAAATGTGGTCCCTTTGTTCAAGAAGGGGAGTAGAGATAACCCCGGTAACTATAGGCCGGTGAGCCTAACGTCTGTGGTGGGTAAAGTCTTGGAGAGGATTATAAAAGATACGATTTATAATCATCTAGATAGGAATAATATGATTAGGGACAGTCAGCATGGTTTTGTGAAGGGTAGGTCATGCCTCACAAACCTTATCGAGTTCTTTGAGAAGGTGACTGAACAGGTAGACGAGGGTAGAGCAGTTGATGTGGTGTATATGGATTTCAGTAAAGCGTTTGATAAGGTTCCCCACGGTCGTCTATTGCAGAAAATACGGAGGCTGGGGATTGAGGGTGATTTAGAGATGTGGATCAGAAATTGGCTAGTTGAAAGAAGACAGAGAGTGGTAGTTGATGGGAAATGTTCAGAATGGAGTTCAGTTACGAGTGGCGTACCACAAGGATCTGTTCTGGGGCCGTTGCTGTTTGTCATTTTTATAAATGACCTAGAGGAGGGCGCAGAAGGATGGGTGAGTAAATTTGCAGACGACACTAAAGTCGGTGGAGTTGTAGACAGTGCGGAAGGATGTTGCAGGTTACAGAGAGACATAGATAGGCTGCAGAGCTGGGCTGAGAGGTGGCAAATGGAGTTTAATGTGGAGAAGTGTGAGGTGATTCACTTTGGAAAGAATAACAGAAATGCGGAATATTTGGCTAATGGTAAAATTCTTGGTAGTGTGGATGAGCAGAGGGATCTCGGTGTCCATGTACATAGATCCCTGAAAGTTGCCACCCAGGTTGATAGGGTTGTGAAGAAGGCCTATGGTGTGTTGGCCTTTATTGGTAGAGGGATTGAGTTCCGGAGCCATGAGGTCATGTTGCAGTTGTACAAAACTCTAGTACGGCCGCATTTGGAGTATTGCGTACAGTTCTGGTCGCCTCATTATAGGAAGGACGTGGAAGCTTTGGAACGGGTGCAGAGGAGATTTACCAGGATGTTGCCTGGTATGGAGGGAAAATCTTATGAGGAAAGGCTGATGAACTTGAGGTTGTTTTCGTTAGAGAGAAGAAGGTTAAGAGGTGACTTAATAGAGGCATACAAAATGATCAGAGGGTTAGATAGGGTGGACAGCGAGAGCCTTCTCCCGCGGATGGAGGTGGCTAGCACGAGGGGACATAGCCTTAAATTGAAGGGTAATAGATATAGGACAGAGGTCAGAGGTGGGTTTTTTACGCAAAGAGTGGTGAGGCCGTGGAATGCCCTACCTGCAACAGTAGTGAACATGCCAACATTGAGGGCATTTAAAAATTTATTGGATAAGCATATGGATGATAAGGGCATAGTGTAGGTTAGATGGCCTTTAGATTTTTTCCATGTCGGTGCAACATCGAGGGCCGAAGGGCCTGTACTGCGCTGTATCGTTCTATGTTCTATGTTCTATGTTCTATATCCTGAATCCTAGCACAATCTCCCCATATCCCACAATCCCAGCACAATCTCCCCATATCCCAAAATCCCAGCACAATCTCCTCATATCCTGAATCCCAGCACAATCTCCCCATATCCCACAATCCCAGCACAATCTCCCCATATCCCACAATCCCAGCACAATCTCCCCATATCACACAGTCCCTGCACAATCTCCCCATATCCCTGAATCCCAGCACAATCTCCCCATATCCCACAATCCCAGCACAATCTCCCCATATCCCTGAATCCCAGCGCAGTCTCCCCATATCGCACAATCCCAGCACAATCTCCCCATATCCTGAATCCTAGCACAATCTCCCCATATCCCACAATCCCAGCACAATCTCCCCATATCCCAAAATCCCAGCACAATCTCCTCATATCCTGAATCCCAGCACAATCTCCCCATATCCCACAATCCCAGCACAATCTCCCCATATCCCACAATCCCAGCACAATCTCCCCATATCACACAGTCCCTGCACAATCTCCCCATATCCCTGAATCCCAGCACAATCTCCCCATATCCCACAATCCCAGCACAATCTCCCCATATCCCACAATCCCAGCACAATCTCCCCATATCCCACAATCCCAGCACAATCTCCCCATATCCCTGAATCCAACCACAATCTCCCCATATCCCACAATCCCAGCACAACCTCCCCATATCCTGCATCCAAGCACAATCTCCCAATATCCCACAATCCCACCACAATCTCCCCATATCCCACAATCCCAGAACAACCTCCCCATATCCCACAATCCCAGCACAATCTCCCCATATCCCACAATCCCAGCACAACCTTCCCATATCCCTGAATCCCAGCACAATCTCCCCATATCCCTGAATCGAACCACAATCTCCCCATATCCCACAATCCCAGCACAATCTCCCCATATCCTGAATCCCAGCACAATCTCCCCATATCCCTGAATCCCAGCACAATCTCCCCATATCACACAATCCCAGCACAATCTCCCCATATCCTGAATCCCAGCACAATCTCCCAATATCCCACAATCCCAGCACAATCTCCCCATATCCCACAATCCCAGCACAATCTCCCCATATCCCTGAATCCCAGCACAATCTCCCCATATCCCTGAATCCCAGCACAATCTCCCCATATCCCTGAATCCCAGCACAATCTCCCAATATCCCACAATCTCCCCATATCCCACAAACCCAGCACAATCTCCCCATGTCCCTGAATCCCAGCACAATCTCCCCATGTCCCTGAATCCCAGCACAATCTCCCCATATCGCACAATCCCAGCACAATCTCCCCATATCCTGAATCCCAGCACAATCTCCCCATAATCCACAATCCCAGCACAAACTCCCAATATCCCATAATCTCCCCATATCCTACAATCCCAGCACAATCTCTCTATATCCTGAATCCCAGCACAATCTCCCCATATCCGTGAATCCCAGCACAATCTCCCCATATCCCTGAATCCCAGCACAATCTCCCCATATCCCTGAATCCCAGCACAGTCTCCCCATATCCCAAAATCCCAGCACAATCTCCCTATTTCCCTGAATCCCAGCACAATCTCCCCATATCCAACAATCCCAGCACAATCTCCCCATATCCCTGAATCCCAGCACAATCTCCCCATATTCCTGAATCCCAGCACAATCTCCCCATATCCCTGAATCCCAGCACAGTCTCCCCATATCCCACAATCCCAGCACAATCTCCCCATATCCCACAATCCCAGCACAATCTCCCCATATCCCTGAATCCCAGGACAATCTCCCCATATTCCTGAATCCCTTCACAATTTCCCCATATCCCTGAATCCCAGCACAATCTCCCCATATCCCTGAATCCAACCACAATCTCCCCATATCCCACAATCCCAGCACAATCTCCCCATATCCGTGAATCCCAGCACAAACTCCCCATATCATAGAATTTACAGTGCAGAAGGAGGCCATTCGGCCCATCGAGTCTGCACCGGCTCTTGGAAAGAGCACCCTACCCAAGGTCAACACCTCAACCCTATCCCCATAACCCAGTAACCCCACCCAACACTAAGGGCAATTTTGGACACTAAGGGCAATTTATCATGGCCAATCCACCTAACCTGCACATCTTTGGACTGTGGGAGGAAACCGGAGCACCCGGAGGAAACCCACGCACACACGGGGAGGATGTGCAGACTCCGCACAGACAGTGACCCAAGCCGGAATCGAACCTGGGACCCTGAAGCGATTGTGCTATCCACAATGCTACCGTGCTGCCCAAATCCCACAATCCCAGCACAATCTCCCCATATCCCTGACCCCAGACTCACAGAATCCCTGAATTATGCTGGGGGGGGGGGGGGGTGGGGGAGAGGCCCTTTGGCCCATCGGGGCTGCACCAACACATTAAATATAGAAACTTGAAAATAGGAGCAGAATTAGGCCACTCGGCCCATCGAGTCTGCTCTGCCATTAAATCATTGCTGATATTTTTCTCATCCCCATTCTCCTGCCTTCTCCCCATAACCCCGATCCCCTTATTAATCAGGAACCTATCTATCTCTGTCTTAAAGACACTCAGTGATTTGGCCTCCACAGCCTTCTGCGGCAAAGAGTTCCACAGATTCACCCTGGGAGTGTGTGGGATTCGGGGATATGGGAGATGGTGGGTGGGATTTGGGGATATAGAACATAGAACAGTGCAGCACAGAACAGGCCCTTCGGCCCTCGATGTTGTGCCGGGCATTGTCCGAAACCAAGATCAAGCTATCCCACTCCCTGTCATTCTGGTGGGCTCCATGTGCCTATCCAATAATCGCTTGAAAGTTCCTAAAGTGTCCGGCTCCACTATCACAGCAGGCAGTCCATTCCACACCCTAACCACTCTCTGAGTAAAGAACCTACCTCGGACATCCCTCCTATATCTCCCACCCTGAACCTTATAGTTATGCCCCATTGTAACAGCTACATCCACCCAAGGGAATAATCTCTGAACGTCCACTCTATCTATCCCCCTCATCATCTTATAAACCTCTATTAAGTCGCCTCTCATCCTCCTCCGCTCCAAAGAGAAAAGCCCTAGCTCCCTCAACCTCTCCTCATAAGACCTATCCTGCAAACCAGGCAGCATCCTGGTAAATCTCCTTTGCACCCTTTCCAATGCTTCCACATCCTTCCTATAGTGAGGTGACCAGAACTGCACACAATACTCCAAATGTGGTCTCACCAGGGTCATGTATAGTTGCAGCATAACCCTGCGGCTCTTAAACTCAAGCCCCCTGTTAATAAACGCTAACGCACTATAAGCCTTCTTCACGGCTCTATCCACTTGAGTGGCAACTTTCAGAGATCTGTGGACATGAACCCCAAGATCTCTCTGTTCTTCCACATTCCTCAGAACCCTGCCGTTGACCCTGTAATCTGTATTCAAATTTTTTATACCAAAATGAATCACCTGACACTTATCAGGGTTAAACTCTATCTGCCATTTTTCGGCCCAGCTCTGCATCCTATCAATGTCTCTTTGCAGCCTACAACAGCCCTCCACCTCATCCACTACTCCACCAATCAAAATGGGAGAGGGTGGGTGGGATTTGAGGATAAGGGAGAGGGTGGATGGGATTTGAGGATATGGGAGAGGGTGGATAGGATTTGAGGATAAGGGAGAGGGTGGGTGGGATTTGGGGATATGGGAGAGGGTGGGTGGGATTTGGCGATATGGGAGAGGGTGGGTGGGATTTGGGGATATGGGAGAGGGTGGGTGGGATTCGGGGATTTGGGAGAGGGTGGGTGGGATTTGGGGATATGGGAGAGGGTGGGTGGGATTTGGGGATATGGGAGAGGGTGGGTGGGATTCGGGGATTTGGGAGAGGGTGGGTGGGATTCGGGGATTTGGGAGAGGGTGGGTGGGATTTGGGGATTTTGGAGAGGGTGGGTGGGATTCGGGGATATGGGAGAGAGTGGGTGGGATTTGGGGATTTGGGAGAGGGTGGGTGGGATTTGGGGATATGGGATTTGGGGATTTGGGAGAGGGTGGGTGGGATTTGAGGATATGGGAGAGGGTGGGTGGGATTTGGGGATTTGGGAGAGGGTGGGTGGGATTTGGGGATATGGGAGAGGGTGGGTGGGATTTGGGGATATGGGAGAGGGTGGGTGGGATTCGGGGATTTGGGAGAGGGTGGGTGGGATTTGGGGATTTGGGAGAGGGTGGGTGGGATTTGAGGATATGGGAGAGGGTGGGTGGGATTCGGGGATTTGGGAGAGGGTGGGTGGGATTTGGGGATTTGGGAGAGGGTGGGTGGGATTTGGGGATTTGGGAGAGGGTGGGTGGGATTTGGGGATATGGGAGAGGGTGGGTGGGATTTGGGGATTTGAGAAAGGGTGGGTGGGATTCGGGGATATGGGAGAGGGTGGGTGGGATTTGGGGATATGGGAGACGGTGGGTGGGATTCGGGGATATGGGAGAGGGTGGGTGGGATTTGGGGATATGGGAGAGGGTGGGTGGGATTCGGGGATCTGGGAGACGGTGGGTGGGATTTGGGGATTTGGGAGAGGGTGGGTGGGATTTGGGGATTTGGGAGAGGGTGGGTGGGATTCGGGGATATGGGAGAGGGTGGGTGGGATTTGGGGATATGGGAGACGGTGGGTGGGATTCGTGGATAAGGGAGAGGGTGGGTGGGATTCGGGGATATGGGAGAGGGTGGGTGGGATTTGGGGATATGGGAGAGGGTGGGTGGGATTTGGGGATATGGGAGAGGGTGGGTGGGATTTGGGGATATGGGAGAGGGTGGGTGGGATTCGAGTATATGGGAGAGGGTGGGTGGGATTCGGGGATTTGGGAGAGGGTGGGTGGGATTCGGGGATTTGGGAGAGGGTGGGTGGGATTTGGGGATTTTGGAGAGGGTGGGTGGGATTTGGGGATTTGAGAAAGGGTGGGTGGGATTCGGGGATTTGGGAGAGGGTGGGTGGGATTTGGGGATTTTGGAGAGGGTGGGTGGGATTCGGGGATATGGGAGAGGGTGGGTGGGATTTGGGGATTTTGGAGAGGGTGGGTGGGATTCGGGGATTTGGGAGAGGGTGGGTGGGATTTGGGGATTTTGGAGACGGTGGGTGGGATTCGAGGATATGGGAGAGGGTGGGTGGGATTCGGGGATATGGGAGACGGTGGGTGGGATTTGGGGATTTGGGAGAGGGTGGGTGGGATTTGGGGATTTGGGAGAGGGTGGGTGGGATTCGGGGATATGGGAGAGGGTGGGTGGGATTTGGGAAAGGGTGGGTGGGATTCGGGGATATGGGAGAGGGTGGGTGGGATTTGGGGATATGGGATTTGGGGTTTTGGGATTCGGGGATATGGGAGAGGGTGGGTGGGATTTGGGGATTTGGGAGAGGGTGGGTGGGATTTGGGGATTTGGGAGAGGGTGGGTGGGATTTGGGGATTTGGGAGAGGGTGGGTGGGATTTGGGGATTTGGGAGAGGGTGGGTGGGATATGGGAGAGGGTGGGTGGGATTCGGGGATTTGGGAGAGGGTGGGTGGGATTCGGGGATATGGGAGAGGGTGGGTGGGATTCGGGGATATGGGAGAGGGTGGGTGGGATTCGGGGATATGGGAGAGGGTGGGTGGGATTTGGGAAAGGGTGGGTGGGATTTGGGGATAAGGGAGAGGGTGGATTGAGACACCCTGGGCTGGCTGTATTCACTTCCCGCCCCTTTTGACCTGGAGTCACAACACAAGTGAATTAACCAATTAGACTTTCCCAAATTCCCAAAGTCCTTGGCCTTTTTGCTAATTACAGTCACCAGGTTTGTAAATTCAAACACAATTACTGTTTATTAATAACAAGGACTGTGAGGAAAAGTGCAGCAAACACAACTGGTTAACTATTATCTAATTCCCAATCCCCCACTTTAACCTGCCCCCACCATCAATACACACACACAAGACAAACAAACACCGAGGGGGAGAAGGGGGCGTAGATAGTAAAAGTCGGTTTCAGATGGTTGTTTCCCCCTCACTGTCCCTCAATCCAGGCTCTTCGATCCAGGTTTCAGTCCGTAATGGATTTTACCGCAGACTCATTCAGGTCTCTGTAGTTTCAGAAATACACCAGCTTTTCTGGAGAAAGCACGAGAGGGAGAGAGAGAGCACGAGAGGGAGAGAGAGAGCAGGTCCTTCCTCTGTGTGTCCAACTTTCAAACTCTGCTTTCCTGAGGTCCAGGAAACCATCCCACCAGGCAGAAAACGGCCTTTTGACCAATTGATTGGCCACCGGAAAAACCAATTGAACCGATCCCCCCCTCTCAGACAGCCCCCCCCCTCAGACAGAGCCCCCCCTCTCAGACAGAGCCCCCCCTCTCAGACAGAGCCCCCCCTCTCAGACAGAGCCCCCCCTCTCAGACAGAGCCCCCCCTCTCAGACAGAGCCCCCCCTCTCAGACAGAGCCCCCCCTCTCAGACAGAGCCGCCCCCTCTCAGACAGAGCCGCCCCCTCTGACAGAGCCCCCCCTCTCAGACAGAGCCCCCCCTCTCAGACAGAGCCCCCCCTCTCAGACAGAGCCCCCCCTCTCAGACAGAGCCCCCCTCTCAGACAGAGCCCCCCCTCTCAGACAGAGCCCCCCCTCTCAGACAGAGCCCCCCCTCTCAGACAGAGCCCCCCTCTCAGACAGAGCCCCCCCTCTCAGACAGAGCCCCCCCTCTCAGACAGAGCCCCCCCTCTCAGACAGAGCCCCCCCTCTCAGACAGAGCCCCCCCTCTCAGACAGAGCCCCCCCCTCTCAGACAGAGCCCCCCCCTCTCAGACAGAGCCCCCCCCTCTCAGACAGAGCCCCCCTCTCAGACAGAGCCCCCCCTCCGATCCCCCTCTCAGACAGAGCCCCCCCCCTCAGACAGAGCCCCCCCTCTCAGACAGAGCCCCCCCCTCTCTGACAGAGCCCACCCTCTCAGACAGAGCCCCCCCTCCGATCCCCCCTCTCAGACAGAGCCCCCCCTCTCAGACAGACCCCCCTCTCAGACAGACCCCCCCCTCTCAGACAGAGCCCCCCCTCTCAGACAGAGCCCCCCCTCTCAGACAGAGCCCCCCCTCTCAGACAGAGCCCCCCTCTCAGACAGAGCCCCCCCCTCTCAGAAAGAGCCCCCTCTCCGATCCCCCCCTCTCCGATCCCCCCCTCTCAGACAGACCCCCCCTCTCAGACAGATCCCCCCTCTCAGACAGAGCCCCCCCTCTCAGACAGAGCCCCCCCCGGATTTAGACACATGTCCATTAATCAAAAATAATAACAGCAAAAGAAATAAGGGAATCAACAGGATGGAGTCCTGCTGTCGGATTTCGGGATA